>NC_142931.1:10851157-10866157 GCF_046866305.1 Octopus bimaculoides | reverse complement strand
TCTACAACCTCATGCTTATGACTTAAGGCCCTAGTCATGAGGTCATGAACCGTCACTTGGAACAAAGTGGGCCCTGCAAAAGGCACCCATGAACAAAGTGGGGTTATTAAACCTGGCAACAGATTAAAGTTGTTGATAGGTTCTTGGGAAGTAAAACTTAAGGTAAAACTTGTTTTGCTTTTGAGCAAAATTAATTCCTCCATAAGATCAATGATAGGCAGGAGTTTCTATGATATATTCATCATCATCATCATCATCGTTGTTTCACGTCCGTTATCCATGCTGGCATGGGTTGGATGGTTCAACTGGGGTCTGGAAAGCCAGGAGGCTGCACCAGGCCCCAATCTGATCTGGCAGTGTTTTTACAGCTGATTGCCCTTCCTAATACCAACCAGTCAGAGAGTGTAGTGGGTGCCTTTTACATGCCACTGGCACAGGAGCCAGAGGAGATAAAATCTTCACTAAACTTCTAACCAAAACCCAGCATTGCATTCAAGAGTTTCTTGTATTTTTCATGTAGAAACTCTGCCAGATCAGATTGGAGCCTGGTGCAGCCATCTGGTTTGCCAGTCCTCAGTCACATCATCCAACCCATGCTAGCATGGAAAGCAGACGTTAAACGATGATGATGATGACTGCCTGGAATCGAACTTGGAATCTTGGGGTTAGTAGCCTGTGCTCTCAACCACTTCGCCATATGCCCGTGGGCATGTAAATAATGTAAATAATGTACATAATTCCTCATCTCTTAAATATAGACTTGCAGATTAAATTTGTTTTTCCCCACCGAATATACTTGTAAAATAATGATTCATCCTATGCGAGGATGTATCTTATATGCTAGCAAATTATTTAAAACAACCACTTAATCTCTCTTTTGTTAATTTCAAAGAAACATTTTTCTCATTTGGGAAGATTCAATTTCAGTGTTGTAAATAGCCATTTGTCTCTGTGTATGCCTGTTTTAGTTCCCTACCATCTTCTTTTTCCTTTCTTAACTGACTTCCAGCCAGGTAAAGCAAGAGGGAAGAGTTCAATGACTTAATAAATGACACATTATACAATGACTGATTGATCACAAATTCTCTCTTTTCTCCATCCAACTGGCTGACATCTAATCCATCTGGCTATTATTATGACCCCCCCCCCCCTCTCTCTCTCTCTCTCTCTCTCTTACTCAACCCTACATTAATCTCTTTATTAGATTTAAGTATCACTTTACTATTCTCAAAAAGAATATTCTGTTTTTCTGGAAGCATGCAGCATCACTTCTTCCATCTCATTTTGCCCATAAACTCTGCAGTTGTCCATAAATTATCACTCTGTCTGAAATCTAGTTTGCATGGCTGTGTGTTTGCATGTGAATGTGCATCTGTATGTGTGAATGTGTGTGAATATGTGTGTGTGCATGTGCATCGTGTGAGCATGCACATGTGTGTGTGTGTAATACTGTTAACCCCTTTTGTTACCAACAATGGCAAATGCTCGTCCACTGCTTTATTTACCATGGTGCCTGTTTCCAAACCAACCCATATTCATATACATTAAAATCTTGATTTGGTGAATCTTTACTTCTTCCGTTTTTCTTTTTCACTGCTTTTGCTGATTCCCATGACTCTCTGTCGCCATCCAATTCCATGATTATGAACTTGAATTGGGAGCTTGTGTCATAGAGAATCTTTCATTAGCTGACTGCACAGCCATGGACGCCACCCATAGGATGCATTGCAGTTACTCACTTGGTAGAGCTTGGTGCTCCTGACCATTGATCTTCTAGCATTCCCATTGGTCTTCTAGGATTCTCATTGATCTTCTATGGTTCCCATTGATTCATTCTAGGATTCACTCAGCATCAATGTGAGTGAGCCAGCAGAAATAACATACACTCACTGGCATCACTATGTGGTCATGAAGTTTGCAACCCAAGCACAAGGAAGACATTTGCCACAGGTGCCATGCACTGGGATAGAATTCGAAACCATGTAATTGTGATGAAAATTTCTTGATCCCTTTGTTACCATATTTCTGTCTTTTGTTTCAATCATCATCATCATCATCATCATCATCATCATCATCATCATCATCATCATCATCATCATCATCATCATCATCATTATCGTTCAACGTCCGCTTTCCATGCTAGCATGGGTTGGCTGATTAACCAGATGGCTGCACCAGGCTCCAATCTGATCTGGCAGAGTTTCTACAGCTGGATGCCCTTCCTAATGCCAACCACTCCGAGAGTGTAATGGGTGCTTTTTACATGCCACTGGCACGAGGGCCAGTCCGGCAGTAGTGGCAACGGCCACACACACACACACATACACACACACACACACACACACACACACACACACACACACACACACACATATATATATACACACACATAATGGGCATCTTTCAGTTTCCCCCTAACAGAATCTACTCACAAGACTCAAGACTTTTGTTGGCCCAGAGTTGGAGAAGAAGACACTTGCCCAAGGTGCCACACAGTGGGACTGAACCTGGAACCACATGCTTCAGCTGCAAACTTCCTGACCACATCGTCATGCCTATGTCATGACTGTGTGTTATTCCTATTGGCTCACTCTATCACTGTCATCTTAACTAATGCTTCAATCTATTTGCTCCAAGTCTAAATTGATTTCCTTATCAACAATGTATGTGGCTTTAAAGTGTTGGTTTACTGACTGTCAGCTTGTTACTCTACATTATAGCAACTTTTATATAGACACTCTGCAAAACTTACCAATTCCTGTCCTGCATACCAAGTGGAATTAGCTGTCTGTTGATTTTGATTGTGGAGGTTCCAACCATTTATTCATGTCTTCAATAGTTTTAAATCTATTTTTGTACAGGTTTCCAAATTATTTCCGCAGTGAGACATCGTTTATATGCAGAAACACATTTGAATATCTGGTTTAAAGGCCGAGATGTGTCATCATCGTCATCATCATTGTCATCATCATCATTGTCATCTTCAATGTTATTGTTATTGTCATCATTGTGTTAATGTCCACTTTTCCATTGTTGCATGGATCAGAGGGAATACACCAAGGCAGATTTTCTACAGCTAGAAGCTCTTCCTGTCACCAACCCTCACCTATTTCCAACTAAAGCAATACTACCCCATGGCCAGAACATGTTTCCACAGAATATAAGAAATGGACGCTGCTTGTATGACAGTGATGTTCATTTACAGCTATAACACGATGACAAGACAAGGATAAATTCACACACACTCATCCACACATGTACACATATGTTCACACTCACACACACACACATAAATAGGTGGTAAGAATGGCTGTGTAGTAAGAAGCTTGCTTCCCAAACACATGGTTCTGGGTTCAGTCCCACTGCATCACACCTTGGGCAAGTGTTTTCTACTATAGCCGCAGGTCAACCAAAACCTTGTGAATGGATTTGGTGAATGGATTTGGAGAAGTCTGTCGTATATATTTGTATATGTACATATGTATATATATATCTATGAGTGTGTGTTTGTGTTTGTATTTGTCCTCCCATCATCACTTGCCAAACGGTGTTGGTGTGTTTATGTCCCTGTAACCTAGTTGTTTGGCTAAAGAGATTGATAGAATAAGTACTAGGACTTAAAAAAATAGTCCTGCCGTTGATATGTTTGACTAAAAACCCATTCAAGGTGGTGCTCCAGCATGGCCACAGCCAAACGACTGAAACAAGTAAAAGAATAAATATATATAATGAGCTTCTTTTAGTTTCCATTGAACAGATCCAAAATGCAGCTTTGGTAGAAGACACTTGGCCAAAGTGCCACACAGTGGGATGGAACCTCAGACTACGAGGCTGCAAAGCAAACTTGTTAACCACACAACCACACCTGCAGCCAAAGGTGAGATTATTTTCTAATTAATTAACTTTATCTCTGCTATTTAAATTGTTCTGAATTATGAGCTCAAAACCCTGTAAAGTGGTTCATGTCAGCAGGGGATATACATACATACATACATACATGCATACAAAAATACATACACACATATATATATATATATTATTTTTTTATGCGCCATTTTAAAGCCTAGCCAGGCTCATGGGCCCGGTTTCCCGGTTTCAATGACGTATGTGTTCCCCACCAGCTGGACGGGATGCCAGTCCATCGCAGATTTACTCAAGAAACAGGAAGAAAGACTGAGAGAGAGTTGGGGTGAAAGAGTACAACAGCGGTCGCCACCACCCCCTGCCGGAGACTAGTGGGGCTTTAGGTGTTTTCGTTCAATAAAGAAACACAACGCCTGGTCTGGGAATCGAAACTGCAATCCTCCGACCGCAAGTCCGCTGCCCTAACCACTGGGCCATTGCGTCTCTGTATATACATACATACATATATATATGTATATATGTGTGTGTGTGTGCATATATATATGCATATATATATATATGTATATATATATATATATATATATATATATATATATATATATATATATACATATATATATCTTTTATCTTTATATATATACTCTAAACATTAGAGCTTCTTTTAATGCTAATTTTTCAGATATATGATCCACTGACAATATATATATATATATATATATATATATATATATAAACATATATACATACATATATACATATATATAAATATATATATATATATATTATATATATCATCGATTATGATATTTCATCGCTTTATGTATATATATATATACATATATATGATTGAAAACCTTGGAAACATGGATTTGTCATTAAAGATGATTCTGTCATAACAAATATACGATAAGTAACATATTTGTAAAAATAATAATATAGTGACTCTGTAGATCAATATACTTTTTGCATACAAATGTAATTACGAATATCTAAAATGCATCTATGTTTCTAGAGCTTTCTTGATAATTAAAGGAAATTCTACGACTAAATACACACCCACACATACATATCTGCATCCACATATTGTATTATATCATGTGTGTGTGTGTGTGTGTGTGTGTGTGTGTGTGTGTGTGTGTGTGTGTGTGTGTGTGTGTGTCTACATATTTATGTATGCTTCTGCACACATATGTTCAAATCATTGTTATTATTTGAAACTAAGATTGCGATATGAAAATCAATTTTCCATTTTCACAAGCAATCAGTGATAGAATCTCTTCATTGCTTCTTGGAGTGGAATGGCGTTCAGAAATGACTAACTAAAGCCGTAGAATATTCTTAGTTTTCTAAATTGACTTCTGTGCTAAATGATTCTATGTTGAGTAGCTTCACTCAACTTAGCTCCTAATGAGTTATCATATGAATTGGTTAACACATAGCTGTGCTGTAGCACTTCATGGAAATACCTAGAATACCTTCATTAACTGAGCCCTTATTTCTTTATTGCCCACAAGGGGCTAAACATAGAGGGGACAAACAAGGACATACAAAGGGATTAAGTCAATTACATCGACCCCAGTGTGTAACTAGTACTTAATTTATTGACCCCGGAAGGATGAAAGGCAAAGTCGACCTCGGCGGAATTTGAACTCAGAATGTAACGGCAGATGAAATACCGTTAAGCATTTGCCTGGCCTGTTAACGACTCTGTGAGCTCGCCGCCTTCACTGAGCCCTTATTAATTAATTGTACTTGTGGTGGCATCTGCAAGGGTGAGTTGAGCTGGTTCCGATCAATGTGTTCACTATGTCCCTCAGGAATGCTGACCATACCTGATGTCAAGGCTGAGATGGTGACCGGGAGAGCAAATGCATTGGGTGGCCTGGGTGCTGTTGGTAAAGTGACCCTTATGAGTCATACTGACTCACAAGGGCCAGTTTCCTGGTTTCCATGGCAAATGTATTCCCCTCCTGGATGGGATGCCAATCCCTTGCAGGGTTACTCATTTTTGCTTGCTGGGTTGAATGCAGTAATGTGAAATGAAGTGTTTTGCTCAAGAACACAATACGTCGCTCAGTCCAGAAATTGAAACTACAATTTTACAATCACGAGTCTAGCACCCTAACACTGCGTTTCTCAATCGGGGTTCCCTGGAACACCAGAGTCCTGCGAAAGGTCCCTTGAGGTTCTGTGAGAAAGAGTGAGATAAGTTAATGCTAATTTCATAATCGTAATATCACTATACATGCACAACATATTATTAGTTATTATAATATTTTTTCTTTGTGGGGGAGGGAGTCAGTTGATTACATCGACCCCAGTATGCAACTGGCACTTAATTTATTGATCCCTGAAAGGATGAAAGGCAAAGTCAACCTCAGTGGAATTTGAACTCATAAAAATATGAGGAATATATGGCATATCATTTTTTTTTTTTTGTGCAGGGGATCCTTGAGATATGTAATTTATTTTAAGGGTTACACAAGGGTAAAAAGGTTGAGAAACACTGCCCTAGCCACTAAGCCAGGCACCTCCATTATGGTCACTGTTGCTGTTATTGTAATTTGCTGTTGAGGTCTAAAGTTCATGCTTGAAGTTTCCATGGGAATACAAGTTCACATGTGGTCTCCAGTCAAATGTATACTCACTTTGTGATAGTGTGATCCATAGCAACTCATCTTGTTAACGATCGTCAACCATTGCAGAGGTTGGCTCTTGCTTTCTGATACTGAGACTGACAAGGAAGTAATTATGAAACACTGTAGAACAAATATTACAAGGGACTTTGAAAAATATCATTCATTTGGTTTTGATGTCAATGTTTATACTTCACTGATACACATCAGCAAAAAATATACACATACACACACACACAAACACTTCCACACACATGTGATTGATACCAGGCCTACCTAACTGGCTCCTGTGCTGGTGGCACATAAGAATCACCATTTGAACATGGCCAATGCCAGTGCCCCCTGACTGACCCATGTGCTATAAAAAATTATCAAACTTGAGGGGGATGGGCCCCTTGGATACTAACATGCGGTCCCATATATGGATTCTAATGGTGCAGGGGCCCACTTGCCATCAGGAAAGCTGGTAACCTGGCCAATCCGCCACTGCGCACATAAGTATTTCCCTTAAGAACTACTACGGTTTACTCTGTTAAAATGCTGTAAGTAAAACACATGTAATATTACATGTCTTACTTTAATTGCAGCTAGAATTAAAGAACATTATGAATGTTCCCTTGTGTTTTGTAAATTAACACAGAGAAGATCTTTAAAAAACTTTTGCAGCATTAAATCAAAAATTTGAGTATTTTTAGAAACACAGCAAGGATTTTTAAGTCACCAAACTCGTTACCAACAGAAATCTGTGTTGCTGAGACATTCACACAATTTCTAATTAGAGCTGAATTGGAATAATTTTATTTCCAGATCCTTCTCACATGTAATAATAATAGCTAGACAGTGTAATTATATATGTGAATGCCTAAGTAATTAAATACATTAAATAAAGAAATCCAATTAGCATTTTTCTATTTTTTTTTTCTCATGTAAAAATACCACTTTACAAAAGGGAAACGAGTCAAGGTTACTACATTTTCTTTCTTGGACTGATTACAAAAGATGCCTTGTTTGTAAAAGTGTTTTCTAAGTTAACGATTATTATTATTTCTGTAAGGCGGCGAGCTGTGGAGGCGCAATGGCCCAGTAGTTAGGGCAGCGGTCTTGCGTTTGGAGAATCGCGGTTTCGATTCCCACATCAGGCGTTGTGTGTGTTTATTGAGTGAAAATACTTAAAGCTCCTTGAGGCTCCAGCAGGGGGTGGTGGTGACCCCTGTTGTACTCTTTCGCCACAACTTTCTCTCATTCTTTCTTCCTGTTTCTTGAGTAAAGCTGCGATGGACTGGCGTCCCGTCCAGCTGTGGGGAACACATACGCCATAGAAACCAGGAAACAGGGCCCATGAGCCTGGCTAGGCTTTAAAAGGGCGCAGAAATAAATAACAAGGCAGCAAGCTGGAAGAGTTTTGGGGTCGATTAATTAAGTACCAGTGAAATACTGGTGTCGATGTAATTGATTAGTCCCCTCCTCACAAATTTCAGGCCTTGTGCATATAGTAGAAAGGATTATTATTATTATTTTTGTTAGCATGCCAGACAAAAATGTTTTTAGCATTTTGTCTGTCTTTTATTCTGAATCCAAGACCTGCCAAGATCAACTTTGCCTTTCATTACTTCAGGGTTGATAAAAATAAATACCAGTCATATACTGGGGTTGATATAATCGACTTCCTCGTTCCCTGAAATTGCTGGCCTTTGTGTCAAAATCTGGGCAGATTCATTAGCATGCTAGGTAAAACACTTAGTGTCATTTCGTTCATCTTTAGATTCTAAGTTCAAATGCTCCTGGGGTTGACTTTGTCTTTCATCCTTTTGGGGGTCAATGAAATAAGTCCCACATAAAAATCAAAATCAAAATCAAAAATCAAATTGTAGTTGTGACCGATACCAGTGCCGCGTGACTGGCTCTCATGCTGGTGGCATGCAATAAGCACCATTCATACGTGGGTCATTGCCAGTGCTGCCTGACTGGCTCGCCGTGCCAATGGCACATAAAAACCACCATCTGAATGGTTGATGCATGTAAAGAGTACCCACTACACTCTCGGAGTGGTTGGCGTCAGGAAGGGCATCCAGCTGTAGAAACTTTGCCAGATCAGATTGGGGCCTGGTGCAGCCTCCTGGCTTGCCAGTCCCCAGTCAAACCGTCCAACCCATGCCAGCATGGAAAACGGACGTTAAATGATGATGATGAGGATGATGATCACCACACCAACACCAGTCATCAAGCAGTGGTGGTGGTGGTGGGGGACAAACATAGACACAAAGACACACACACACACACGCATACACACATACACACGCGTGTGTGCACACACATGTAAAGATTCCGCCAAAACAGTCACAGAAGTCTGGTGCAGTCTTCTGCCTGGTTAGCTCTTGTGAAACCGTCCCACCCATACTAGCATGGAAGGCGGATGTTAAACGACGATGATGATGATGATGATGGTGATGGTGATGGTGATGGTGATGACGATGACGATGACGATGATGATGATGACGATGATGATGATGATGATCGGCTTACTTGTAAATAGCTGGCAGCTCCACCAGAGATTTATTCTGAAAATAATCCAAAGAATGAAATTTGCTTTCCATTTGTATCACTTTATTGAAAGCTGAGACAAGCATTAACCTGATGTGGCACACGGTTCAAAACAGGACTTAATCTCTATAAAATGATCTGCAAATCACAACTTGCATCATTTGATAGCTGTCAAGGCACTGTATCCTTCATAAATTCCATGTCCCCTGAAAATTCCTACCAACATCCCTAATGTGCCTGTGCAACCTTTCCTCTTTATGGTACTTTTACTGTTTACTTTTCTGGAGGGGTTTTTTCTTGTGCTTTATGGCTCAGTGGTTAGAGCATCAGGCTCACAATCATGAGGTAGTGAGTTCGGTTCCCAGACTGGGCTGTGTGTAGTGTGTCCTTGAGCAAGACACTTTATTTCACATTGAGCCAGTTCACTCATCTGTAGAAATGAGTTGCGACATCACTGGTACCAAGCTGTATTGGCCCCTTTGGATAGCATCAGTGGCGTGGATGCTCAGTGGCTGGTATGCATGGGTGACTGCTGGTCTTCTATAAACTACCTTGCCTGTGCTTTGGAGGGGAACTTTCTAGGTGCAATCCCATGGTCATTCATGACCGAAAGAGGTCTTTTATCGCATGTTTTCTAAATCTTCTTAATTTCTTATTTCTTTACTGGACACAATGGACACGATGCCAAATGGACATAAAGCCGAATGGACATGATGACAAATGGACACAGTGCTGAATGGACACAATGCTGAATGGACATAAAGCCGAATGGACACAATGCTGAATGGTCACAATGCCAAATGGACACAGTGCTGAATGGACACAATGTCGAATGGACAAAAAGCCGAATGAACTCAATGCCGAATGAACTCAATGCCGAATGGATATAAAACTGACCGGATACAATAATAAAAAAATCCTTCCTACTTACATAGTGTAATGATCAATTCACTAATTTGGCACTTAAGATTTAACGAGATTAAATTTCAATTTTCATATGTCGGCATCTTGTCCGTTTGACTTTATATCCGTTTGGCGTTGTGTCTGTTCGGCTCCTTGACTTCAGCTTCCTGTCCTTCGACAAAAGTGCATTCAGCATCCTGTCTGTGAACCATCATATCTACCAAAAATGTTACTCAGTGACATCAAACCTGCAACTATTTGCAATCCCAAAATAAACTGCTTAACCACACTGCCATACCTGTACCCCATAGGTTACTTTTGCTTAATTAGACTCATTATTTCTGTCACAAATGATTTTTCCATCTGTTTTCATCAAACTATAATGGAATTCTTTATTGCTGAAGATTAAGAAATTTCATGCAGGAATTAATAAAACAAAAGAGTTTCTTTCTAGTTTCGACTTTAAAGTGAGACAGGCGTCCATTTTGTTTGATTTAGTCTCATTTCTGAATCATCATCATCATCATCATCACCATCTTCATTATCATCACCATCATCACCACCACCACCACCACCACCACCACCACCACCACCACCACCACCACCACCACCACCACCAGCACCAGCACCAGCACCACCACCGCCGCCCCCGCCCTCACCACAGCCGCCACCACAACCAACACCACCACCACCTCCACCACCACCACCACCTCCACCACCACCACCACCTCCACTACCACCACCACCACCTCCACTACCACCACCACCATGTGGGCTCCATTGGTTGCACACAACTAATGACAATAAACTGTGGAAGTTGCAGTAAAGGTAATTTATGGACAACCTGGATAATATTTAGTTTGTTGAGTAAAACACATAAACAGTTTAAGATATTTCATAAATAGTTATTGCTCTTTACGTTGTCACTCCAACAGCAGTTTGACATTTGTTTGAGTGTGTGTGCATGTGTGCATGCACGAATGAGTGTGTGCCAGTATTTGCGTGTGCCATTGTAACACAGCGTTTCAAGCTGCAGCCCTTTCTGCCAGAAAGTAAAACAGCCTTTGATAAATAATGGTCATTAACATAAATACGAGGTGCATTCGAGAAGTTTTGAAACTTTTTTAGGAGAGGCAGTTAGAACCGTCCTAGGTTAAGGAAATACAGTGATGCCTCGCAGTGCCAGTTTAATTCGTTCCATGACTGAACTCGTCTTATGATTTACTCATTTTATAAATCAATTTTCCCCATTGAAATTACCTAAAATATAATTAATCCACTCCAGCGTGGCACCTTGGGCAAGTGTCTTCTACTATAGCCTCAGGACAACCAAAGTTTTGTAAGTGGATTTGGTAGAAAGAAACTGAAAGAAGCCCATTGTATGTGTGTGTGTGTGTGTGTTTGAGTGTCTGTGTTTGTCCCCCTCAACATCGCTTGACAACCGATGCTCGTGTGTTTACGTCCCCGTAACATTAGTGGTTCGGCAAAAGTCACTGATAGAATAAGTACTAGGCTTACAAAGAATAAGTCCTGGTGTCGATTTGTTCGACTAAAGGCGGTGCTCCAGCATGGTCACAGTCAAATGACTGAAACAAGTAAAAAAATAAAAGAATGTCCCAAAATGCGCAGGAGTGGCTGTGTGATAAGTAGCTTGCTTACCAACCACATGGTTCTGGGTTCAATCCCACTGCGTGGCACCTTGGGCAAGTGTCTTCTACTATAGTCTCGAGCCAACCAAAGCCTTGTGAGTAGATTTGGTAAATGGAAAACTGAAAGAAGCCCGTCGTATATATGTATATATATGTGTGTGTGTATATGTTTGCGTGTCTGTGTTTGTCCCCCCAGCATCGCTTGACAACCGATGCTGGTGTGTTTACGTCCCCGTAACTTAGCGGTTCAGCAAAAGAGACTGATAGAATAAGTACTAGGCTTCCAAAGAATAAGTCCTGGGGTCGATTTGCTTGACTAAAGGCAGTGCTCCAGCATGGCCGCAGTCAAAAGACTGAAACAAATAAAAGAGTAAAAGACTATCCTTGTCACAAACTACTTGACAGAGATGGACATCAAAATTGTCCCTTGTCCTCCTTACAGTCCAGACCTTGCTCCCTGTGGCTTTTAACTGTCCCTCAAGCTGAAGAGGAGCCTAAGAAGTAGTTATTTCAAAGACACTGAAAAAATGAAGGAAGCTGTGACAAGGACCCTGAACATTTTATAATGATATCTCTCCTGAAAAAGTCTCGAAACTTCTGGAATGCATCTTGTAGCTGATTTCAAACGGGGTAAAAACCTTGAAAGCATTATCCCAGCATGGCCACCACAGTCTATGACTGAAAGCAGAAAACGAATAAAGAAAAGAATATATTAATCTGAGAATGGTGTAGACACCTGCATAAATGCATTTGTCTTCTCTCTTTTTGTTATTTTACACACCTTGACAAGTGTTTGTATTGTTTGAGGTTTTTACCTTTTGTGGTTTCCATCTCATTAACAATAGATGTCAATAACAACGACACAAGAGCTGCTTTGTCTCCTAACGGTCATTAATTATGTAAGTACCCACCCCTGTCCACTCCAGCTCCTGGCAGAATATGTGGCTACTCCAGGTGAATGTTTGTTGATTGGGAAAAAAATCTGTGTCAAACGAGCAATTCACGAAGGGCAGAATATACAGGATAATCTCATAAACAGATGGTGTGAAAGCTTTGATGTTGCTCGCAAGCAGTCTGACATGATGACCTGATAGCAGGGTTTTCATGCTTTCAATATTCATTTGGAAAATATGGAGGTTCAGAAACTCCCATATTAAGAAACCCCCTAAACTGAGCATATGAGGGACCAGAACATACCTTTTCTGATGAAGTGTTGGTTATTGCTGGTAGATTACATGATTATTACCCAGCCATCATCATCATCATCATCATTTAACGTCTGCTTCCTGTGCTGGCATGGATTGGACGGTTTGATTGAAAACTACTTGTCAACCAGGGAGTTGCAACAGGTTCCAGTCTCATTTGGCAAGGTTTCTACGGCTGGATGCCCTTCTTAACACCAAACACTCCAAGCGTGTAGTGGGTGCTTTTTATATGCCACTGGCACAGGTACCATTGACGGGACGCTGGCACCAGCCATGATTATGATCCAGTTGAAAGAAAAAGGATATCACTAATAAAAAAAAAATTACAAAGATCAAAATAAGGAAAACGATACAGATAGATGACCGAGTCTCGGACAATAGAGGAAGTAATGACATCACCATGAGCAACCGCTTACTGTACACTGCAACAGTGGGAAAGACTCATCATCATCATCATCATCATCATCGTTTAATGTCCGCTTTCCATGCTAGCATGGGTTGGACGATTTGACTGAGGACTGGCGAGCCAGATGGCTACGCCAGGCTCCAATCTAATTTGGAAGAGTTTCTACAGCTGGATGCCCTTCCTAACGCCAACCACTCCGAGAGTGTAGTGGGTGCTTTTACGTGCCACCGGCATGAAGGCCAGTCAGGAGGTACTGGCAATGACCATGCTCAAAATGGTGTTTTTTTACGTGCCACCTGCACAGGAGTCAGTCCAGCTGCACTGGCAACGACTTCGCTTGAACGGCTTTTCACGTGCCACCGGCACAAGTGCCAGGAAGGTGACGCTGGTAATGATCACGCTCGAACGGTGCTCTTGGCAACTCAGAGTGAAAATATCAAAATCTCAAAAGACGGAAGGAGAACCATGGTGGGAAAGGTGACTGCAGGGACAGGTAAACTAGTTGCAAAAAATCTTGCGAGGCTAGAGATTCTTAGCAATGGGGGTAAGATATAAACAAGATTCCATGAAGAAATCCAAAGAAAGTATTGGCTGAAACAAAAAGGATATAGAAGAATTAAAACAATGGAAGCAATGGAAACAGCTTATTCTTTTACTTGTTTCAGTCATTTGACTGTGGCCATGCTGGAGCACCGCCTTTAATCAAACAAATCGATCCCAGGACTTATTCTTTGTAAGCCTAGTACTTATTCTATCGGTCTCTTTTGCTGAACTGCCATGTTACAGGAACTTAAACACACCAACATTGGTTGTCAAACGATGGTGGTGGTGGTGATGGGGGGGGGGGGGGACAAACACAGACACACAAATACATGCATACATATATATATATATATATATATATATATATATATGTGTGTGTATAAATATAATTAAGGGATCAGCAAATATTTGCTTCACCATATACCGAAGTTCAGAAATAGCAGCTAAAAAAGCTGAGAATCCCACAGATACTGATCCCTTAATTATATTTATAAATATATATGAGCTTTTAAATAAGTTCTCCACCAATAATGGTGCTTTCATACCGATGGGCTTGGTAAAAATTATTAATTGTTAATTGATTTATTAATTAATAAATTGATAATCCTTTACCCTTTTAATTTGTAATAATTATATATATGTATATATATATATATATATATATATATATATATATATATATATGTATATATATATATATATAAATATATATATATATTTATAAACATAATTAAGGGATCAGCAAGCATTTGCTTCATCATATATTAATAAATTAATAATTGATAAATCTTTACCCTTTTAATTTGTAATAAATATATATATATATATATATATATATATATATATATATATATATGTATGTATGTATGTATATATTTATTAATATGGCGGGTTTCTTTCAGTTTCCATCTACTAAATCTACTCATAAGGCTTTGGTTGGCCCATGGCTATAGTAAAAGAAACTTGCCCAAGGTGCCATGCAGTAGGACTGAACCCAGAATCATGTGATTGGAAGGCAAGCTTCTTACCACACACCCGCTCCTGCACCTATAACAATAATAATAAAATTTTTGGAACTTGAAAGCATGACAAAGGAAAATATAAACAAGCAATCTATATATATAAAAATGAGAATGTGTGTCTGTCTGTCTGTCTGTCTGTCTGTCTGTCTGTCTGTCTGTGTGAATCCCTAAAACTCGAGAACTACGCAACCAATTTCATTCAAATTTTACACATGCCTTACTTAGGGTTCC
>NC_142931.1:10841157-10846157 GCF_046866305.1 Octopus bimaculoides | reverse complement strand
ATGATTATTTCTGCCTCAAATCAATGTTTAATGGGCATGTACAAAAGAAAGAGTTGAGGGTGGGGGGGAATAACGAAATATAAATATAATTGGAAAACTGAACAAAAAGATCCTACCCCTCACTGAAAGACATGCATACGTACATACATACATAAATACATACATACATACATACGTACATACATGCATACATGCATACATACATAAACACACGACGGAGTTCCGCATCTTTGTAAGAAACCAGCTCCTCCTTCCGCAGAGGAAGAATCTAAATAATTAAAAACAGAAGAGAATATACAATGTATATATATATATATATATATATATATATATATATATATACGTGTGTATATATATACATATATACATACATACATACATACATACATACATACATATATATATATATATATATATATATATATATATACATACATATATATATATATATATATATATATATACATACATATATATATATATATATATATATATATATATATATATATATATATATATATATATATATATATATATATATATATATATATATATATATATATGTATGTATATATATATATATATATATATATATGTATATATATATATATATATATATATATATATATATATATATATATACACATATAAATACATATGCATGCATATATCTATGTATGTATGTCAAAGGAAACAGCTAGAGTGTAAAATGAAAGGAAATTATGTACGTATATATGAACTGGCTTTTGTTTTTATCATTGTTGCATGGTAGTGGTGGCGGCTGCAGTGGTGGTGGTAGTTGTGAGGATGATGGTGATTATGATGATAATGGTGGTGGTGGTGGTAGTGGTGGTGGTAGTGGTGGTGGTGGTGGTGGTGATGATGATGATGCTGATGAAGGTGTTGGTGGTGGTGGTGGTGGTGGTCGCCACACTGATGTTGGTGATAAGATTGTTATTGATAGTGATGCTGCTGGTGTTTGTGTTTCTGATATTGTGCTTAGTGTTGTGGGTTTTTTTTTTTTACTGTAGCAGCAGCAGCAGCAGCAGCAGCAGTAGTAGTTTGTAGTGATATAACTGGAGGTATACTTATAGCTGTTCTTAGTATTCACTATCGTAGTAGTTGTGCTGTAGTATTGATTGTGCTTTTGTTGTTGTGGTTTTTGTTGTTGTTGTTGGTGGTGTTATTGAATTCGATAGTGCTGGTATAGGTTATAGCGGTAGTGTACATTATAACTTTAATCTAACTAATATCCAATTCTTTTTCCTACAAGCTTCACTACCAGGACCATTCAACTCACAACCGTCTCTCTATTCATCCTACCCAACTCTGGTCACCATGACCACCTCTCCAGAGCATCAGTCATCTGGAACTCCTTCTCTGTCTATAATTTTTTTGATACAACTGGAAGCATTCATACTACATTTACATGCATTATTAATCTAAAACTAACTCCTCTAGGGGAACAATTTTCAGCCTTTACCAATTCATGACACACTGAATAAGGCTCTAGTGGAGGCACGCGACTTAGTGGTTAGGGCGTTGGACTCATGATTGTAAGACTGTGGTTTCGATTCCTGGACTGGGCGATGTGTTGTGTTCTTGAGCAAAACACTTCATTTCACATTGCTCCAGTCCACTCAGCTGGCAAAAATGAGTAATCCTGTGATGGACCGGTGACCCATCCAGGTGGGAAATACATCATCTTCATCATCATCATCATTTAACGTCCGCTTTCCATGCTAGCATGGGTTGGACGATTTGACTGGGGACTGGCGAACCAGATGGCTACACCAGACTCCAATCTGATCTGGCAGAGTTTCTACAGCTGGATGCCCTTCCTAATGACAACCACTCTGAGAGTGTAGTGAGTGCTTTTACGTGCCACCGGCACGAGGGCCTGTCTAGCGGTACTGGCAATGGCCACGATAAAAAAGGTGTTTTTTACGTGCCACCTGTACAGGAGTCAGTCCAATGTTTTGTTCACATGCCACCGGCACAAGTGCCATGGAAATTGGGAAACTGGCTCTTATGAGTCAACTTGGCTCAAGAAGGGAACTTCACTTTTACCTTTGAATAAGGCTCGTAGAGGGGTTGTTTCTATGTTCAAATGTAACTATGTAAGGATGTAACTTGAGTAAAGCATTACCAATTTTAGCATGTTACCAAAGGAATACCCTTGCAGATGAGTACCACCTTGTCGTTGGTTGTGGGGCTTGTGTGTCTACATGACTATGAGAGCTATGCTGGCGGGAGATTTGTCTCCTGGTAGGGACACTCAAGCCAGACAGGTCAAAGGGTAGAGACCAGATGAAGAGTACTCAACTGGTTCTCCAGGTTGAGGGTTTGGCATTGGGCTAACAACTCGGTCTAGTTAAAAAAAAAAACATACCTGTTGCAGAAACTGCAACGGCGGTCCCAAATGACATGGTCAAGGAAGAGTCGTCTTCAGTCGAGCACATGACATCTTCAGGTAAGAGCCTTCAGTGGGTGAGAGCCTTCAGCGGGTAAGAGACTTCAGGAAGTGAGAGGAGCTGGAATGACGTGGGCTGAGCTGAAGAGGATCCTCCAGAACCGTGCCTGTTGGAAAAATGTTGTTGCAGCCGTGTTCCCTGAGGAATCAAGAGGCCTAAGAGAAGAAGGGAAGTGGTGGTGGTGGTGGTGGTGGTGGTGGCGGTGGCGGCGGCGGTGGTGGTGGTAGTAGTGGTAGTAGTCCCAGATGTGGGAGCAGTAAGTATCCCATGAACTATGTAGAGAATTGGAACCTGTCAAAGCTGAAGAATTCTTCTGGCTCTGAAGGGAAAGGTCAGTCTTTTGGAAACTGGTTTAGTCATGTTTTATGAACGTGAAATAACCATGCAAAAATATTTAATGATAATAATGCCTGCCTTTTAGGGGCTTGAATTGGATATTGTCCCCTTTTAAGGAGCATAAGGTTTAGAGGTAAGGGCATACCTGCAATGGTTGCATGATACCATTTAAGAAGACAAAAGAATAAGGGTTCTATGGGGTTGATGCCAGCATCACCATTATTGTTGTCATCATCTCTGTTGTCATCATCATTGTCATTCCTGTCACTGCCATCATCACCATCATCATCACCATCATCAGCAGCAGCAGAGACAGCATTAGCAGCAGCATCACTAGTAGCTGCTGTAATAGCAGCAGCAGCAGCAACAATAACATCATTATTATCATCATCATCACCATCGTCATCATCAGTATTGTTATTCTCTTCCTTGGGACGCATGGTCAATATCTCAAAATTCTAAGTGATGGTCATAAATGGAATAAAATAAGAACGAAGACAAAATTTTAAAAAATGTGGGGAAAAAATGGAAACCAAAAAAGAAAAAATGGAACATTGGTAGAGATAATATTAACATAAGGAATATTATAAAGAAAAAATTGGAAAAAAGTTTAGAAAATTTGTAAAAAAATTAATTAGAAAAAAATAATTTAAAAAGATGATGAGAAGATAATGAGGTACACGAAGATGGAAAGATACTGAAAGAGTTTATAAAACTAATGATTGTGAAGAAAAATGGAAAATTAATGGGAAAAACAGGAAAAATAAGCAACAGAACAAAAGGGAATGAAAGACTATGATTCTAAAATACCTAAATATGAAAGGAAAAATCTTGGTAAAATTTTGGTAAAATCATCATCATCATCATTATCATTTAACATCTGTTTTCCATGCTGGCATGGTTGGATGGTTTGACAGGAGCTGACAAGCCAGAGAACTGCTCCAGGCTCCAGTTGTCTGTTTTGGGATGGTTTCTACAGCTGGATGCCTTTCCTAATGTCAACCACTCTACAGAGTGTACTGGGTGCTTTTTATGTGGAACCAGCACCAGTGCTTTACATGTGGCACCAGCATGGGTGCCTTTTATGTGCACCAGTGGTCAGGATAATGGTGGGACAGGCAGTGATAATTAAGAATGAAGAGGTGAGGGCCCATGACTAGAAATCCACATTTAAGATTGCTGCTAACCTGTTTGTCAATGGAATTCATCTGGAGGAGGACTATGTTTAAATACTCGTAGACTGAATTTTCTCACATGTAGGCAGGGTGCAGGTTTCTCTTCTCTTGAGTTTAGGATATTAGTCACAGACACATTGTGCAGTTTTCTGGTTATGCACAGATTATATCTTGTGTCCTGTACATTATACGTATTTGCTTTCACTAAAGTGTTCCACATGATGGTAAGATTATTTATATTCTTGCTTTTAGCTGCCAGGTGTACTTAGATAATGATATAGAATCCCTTCTACTATTATTATGGATTGTATAGGGATGTTACATGAAATGGGCCTTAAAGGTATTTTTTGTAAGCTCTATATTCAATTTTATGGTGTTTTCATTGTTTTGAATTTTGCCCTTGCAGATAAGCTCTTTCAAGAGGGAATTATCTAACAGACATTACAATTGGTTTCTACAATTACAATCATGTTGAGTCAGATTTAAATTGTTAGTATGTGTAGTTATCTTAGTGTGATTTAGTGTTTGTGATGCTAATTACCAAGGCAGCTCCATATAACCTGGACTGTCTTCATATTGAATATTTGACTGGGGAAGTGCTTTCTTATAAGAGAGAAAAATCATCAGGTGATATTGGGATACATTGATGCTGTAGGGTGGGTTAATTCTTATTACTTTTCTGGTTCCGTAACTTCCAATCACAACTTTCTTGATGATCAGATGAAACTCAGAGCAGCAAGAGACTGACTCAACCAAAGTAAAATATTATATATATAATCAGGTCGTACAGGAAGTTGTTATATCCACTGACTGGTATAGCAGCATTATAGCTAACTGTTACAAGGGTAAAAGACATGCCTTAGATAAAAGTAATTAGATTCATATTAAATTGCTGGACCATGTCATGAAACTTAAAGAAAGAGTTATAGGCTAATTAATTAGAGAACAAATCAGATTAGATGAGATGTTGTTTGGTTTTGTGACCAGCACAGTATATCACTAAGGCTCTTGGTCA
>NC_142931.1:10771157-10836157 GCF_046866305.1 Octopus bimaculoides | reverse complement strand
GATATTACGAAAGCTAGCTTGGCAGAGATCAAATAACTCATTGACTTATTACAAACCATTCTTATTTGCTGACGAGAAGAGTATAATACAATCTATTTGTGAAAAGGTTGTAGGGTTAATTGAAAAAGCCTTATATGCAATCAGCTGGAGCTAATATTTACATTCTATATAAAAGAGGCCTAACATGCGCTGAAATTCATTCTAATCCAAGCAGGTTCTTAGAAAGACGATGTCCGTTCAAGAATCAGTATTTCTGTGGGCCATTATATATATATATAAAGAGAGAGAGAGAGGGGGGAGAGGGGGAGAGAGAGAGGGAGAGAGAGAGGGAGAGAGAGAGAGAGGGAGAGAGAGGGGGGAGAGGGGGAGAGAGAGAGGGAGAGAGAGAGGGAGAGAGAGAGAGAGGGAGAGAGAGAGAGAGAGAGAGAGAGAGAGAGAGAGAGAGAGAGAGAGAGTAAAGATATATATATATATTTGTGTCTGTGTTTGTCCCCCCCCATTATCGCTTGACAACCGATTTTAGTGTGTTTACGTCCCCGTAACTGAGCGGTTCGGCAAAAGCGACTGAGAGAATAAGTACTAGGCTTAAAAAGAATAAGTCCTAGGGTCGATTTGTTCGACTAAAGGCGGTGCTCCAGCATGGCCGTAGTCAAAGGACTGAAACACATAAAAGAATAAAAGAATACACACACACACACACACATATACATATATATGTGTGTGCGTGTATATATGTATAGATACATACATACATGCATATATATATATATATATATATATATATATATATATATATATAAAGAGTAAAGACCACCCACCCAATTCGGTCATGAATCACCATGAGATTGCGCCTAGAAAGTTACCCTCCGAGGCACAAGACCGAGCAAGGTTGTTTATGGATGACCAATAGTCACCCATGCATACCAGTCTCCCCTCTTCACGCCACTAGGCCAATACAGCATGGCACTAGTGACGCCGCCACTCATTTCTACAGATGTGTGAATTAGAGCAACGGGAAATAAAATGTCTTGCTCAAGAACACAACACACAGCCCAGTCCAGGAATCGAACTCACTTCCTCATGATTGTGAGCCCGATGCCTTAACCACTGAACTATGTGCGTTCATCTCACACAAACACACATACATATACACATACACATACACATTTATACTGTATATATGTGTATGTGTGAGTGTGTGTGTGTGTGTGTGTGTGTGTGTGTGTGTGTACATATGTATATATTGTATACATATACCCACATATACATATACACATATACGCATGCATACATACAGATAGATAGATAGATAGATAGATAGATAGATAGATAGATAGATAGATAGGTAAATAGATAGATAGATAGATAGATAGATAGATAGATAGATAGATAGATAAATAGACAATATTTCACTTGCAACGAAATAAATAACACTTCTAATTCAAACAGTCAGCTTCTATAGGAATGTATGAAATAACCTCGAATCTTAAGTTTCAAACAATAAAATGAGAAATGTGACATTTTGTCACTTTTTGACAGTTAAAGTCGGTCAAATTATTTCCAGTATTTTGAACATAATGAACGTTAAGAAACATTAAAGAATGAAGCAAATTTGTTGTTTGCAAAATTAAATATTAGCTGCTGACAAATTTTGTATTTTCCTTGGTAGGTGTCGGAAATAATCCCGCATCTTCTGAACCTCTCTTGTGATCGCCAGAGGGAAACTTGATATCGCAATATCTGGCGAAATGCTGAGAGGTGCTCACGGGCCAAAGAGAAATTCTTTGAGTGCTCGTTCGACTAGAAAGAAAATAACAACTAAATCTCCCTCACATCTCACATTACTGTCTTAGAAAAGGACATGTTCAACCAGGGCCAACCAATAAGAAACATGTGTTAGCAATCGAATCACTAAATAAATTGTCGGCAATTATTACTGAGTTCTCAGATAAATTCGTTCGTATTTACCCCCCAGATTTTCCTTCATTCTAATCCTTTCAATTGTTATTTAAACGAATGCAAAAACTGCGCAGGAGTGGCTGTGTGGTAAGTAGCTTGCTTACCAACCGCATGGTTCCGGGTTCAGTCCCACTGCGTGGCATCTTGGGAAAGTGTCTTCTTCTATAGCCTCGGGCCGACCAAAGCCTTGTGAGTGGATTTGGTAGACGGAAACTGAAAGAAGCCCGTCGTATATATGTATATATATATGTGTGTGCGTGTGTGTTTGTGTGTCTGTGTTTGTCCCCCTAGTATTGCTTGACAACCGATGCTGGTGTGTTTATGTCCCCGTCACTTAGCGGTTCGGCAAAAGAGACCGATAGAATAAGTACTAGGCTTACAAAGAATAAGTCCCGGGGTCGATTTGCTCGACTAAAGGTGGTGCTCCAGCATGGCCGCAGACAAATGACTGAAACAAGTAAAAGAGTAAAAGAGTAATGTTCTATGTTTTTGTATCTCTATTCATCTTCTCCACCATCTGTTTAACGTTTCTGGAATTCGAATATATTTTTCCTCTTTTCAGACATTCGGCGATGGAGTGCCAAGTAGAAATAAAGCAAACAAATTAAGCTGAAAACCCAATATATAAAATGATTTTGTCGGGATTTGTACCCCAACTGCAAAATACTCAGTTAGACATCACAAGTAAGCCATCACATTTTCACAAAACTGATCAATAAATCCACCAATCAGCGTGAAGCTGTGATGTGATATGACTCCTTGGATGATCTAAAATTCGACCCCTTTTTACCCTATGAAAACTGTTTGCCACCTACCTCAGCCAGACGGCCTCAGAACTCGTGTAGCTAGAGTGCGTACCGTCCGGGACGGCCCTTTCCTTTGCCGCCCCCGGACCCTACAAGAAAAAAAAAAACATGTTGCTTACAGCAGACACAAAAGTGCCATCCCTTTTAAAAGTGTAGTTGGGGCGGACCGTCCCTACCGCCCCCTACCGACGCTAGTGGGCCTCAGGCATTCATGTAGACCACCTTGGGTGCTCACGGAAGGCAGGCTGCCATGATCAGACAACTGCAGGCATTCAGACAGACCGACACGAGCAGGAAACTGTTTCGGAGACTTACACACGATGTACTACAGCTAGCATTCTACAGACACGATGTACCACAGCTAGCCTTCTTCAGATACGATGTACCACAGCTAGCCTCCATCAAACACGATGTACCACAGTCAGCCGTCTACAGACACGTGTACCACAGCTAGCCTTCTACGGACACGATGTACCACAGCTAGCCTTCTACAGATACGATGTACCACAGCTAGCCTTCTACGGACACGATGTACCACAGCTAGCCTTCTACAGATACGGTGTACCACAGCTAGCCTTCTTCAGACACAGTGTAGCACAGCTAACCTTCTACAGACACGATGTTCTAGATGGATATGTTCATTTTCACGTCGGTGGTCACCATTTTAAATGGTGCAGGTCGTCATGAGCCACCTGATATGACTCTCAGAAGGCTGTAATTTCGCTGGTAGTAAACCTGGATAAAAAAAAGATATACCAGCGAGGTTGCAACTTAAACTCGTTTATTGTGGCCACACGTATATACACTATGGAATGATAAATAGAATGGCTGGTGTGTAAAGGCCATGGTCTTTTATGCTATGCTCCTATTTGCTAGCTGGTGGGTGTCGAGAGAGGCTAGATCACATCTTTACATTTCGAGGTCCCAGTGCAGAAAGTGAAAGAGATGAAGTCACGTGTCTGAACCTAAATGTTGTGTAACGCCCTCTATCTCTGTATAGCCAGCTTGTTTACCCGCTGTCAAGTGGGGTGATGCGCCTACAATGTACTACAGCTAACCTTCTATAGACACGATGTACCACAGCTAGCTTCTACAGACAATGTACCACACTACCCTTCTTCAGACAGGATTACCACAGCTAGCCCTTCTATAAACACGATGCACCACAGCTAGCATTCTACAGACACGATGCACCACAGCCAGTCTTCGTCAGACACGATGCACCGCAGCTACCCTTCTATAGACACAATGTACCACAGCTAGCCTTCTTCAGACAGAATGTACCACAGCTAGCGTTCTACGGGCACGATGTACCACAGGTAACCTTCTTCAGATACGATATACCACAGCTAGCCTTCTTTAGACACGATGTACCACAACTAACCTTCTAGGGACACGATGTGCTACAGCTAACCTTCTTCAGATATGGTGTACCACAGCTACCCTTCTATAGACACGACGTACCACAGCTAGCCTTCTTCAGACACGATGCACCATAGCTAGTCTTCTACAGACACAGCGTGGTTCTCTCCTTCCAGTCAGCAGTTATATTATCAGCATCTTTCTTTTGTAAACAGCCAACGCAGTAAATCATGTACAGTAATAAATATGTTAAAAGTTAAAAGTTTGTGAGTTGCTTCATTTATTATACATGCAGCCAGCTAGACCACACGACGATGGTCTTCAATAGCACCATAGACATCCAACATTGCAAGATCACAATGGTCATGAAGCACTTCACGCAACAAGTTCATGTTCTGTAAATTGAGTCTTATTCTCAGACTTGCTTTTCAGTTTGTCGTCTATAGAATTATATAATTACTGCTTTTATATTTGCATTTTCATTTGAATTTGTTCTTTTTTATTCATGTAATTTTGAATAGGTAAAGTTTGAATCAGTAGAACATTCGATAAAGTATCTCGTGTTATTAAATTGTGACCCTTCACGGTCTGAGCTCTGAGTTCAAACATTGATAAGATGATACCGATCAAGTAGCAAGGGCAAGTAAATCGATTGTGTTTGTCACAAAATTTCTGAATGTTTGAAAGCATTACGCGCGCGCACGCGCACACACACATGTGGACGGAAAGGGTCGCTGAAGAGGTCACAGATGTGTGACGAAAGATTTCCGGACAGTGGACATAAGAGAAAATAAGAACAGTAATAAACAAGTGAAGAATGAATATATAGTGCGTGTGTTTATCTGGGGGAAAAAAATGACCGTCCCGAAATATAACAATATCTATTTTAACACACGGTTTCACATCAGGAATCTTGCAACACAATTTCATAAACGTATATATATATATATATATATATATATATATATATATATATATATACTTTTAAATACAGTGTACATTTAAACACATTAGAAATGTCCATAATAGGACATCTAGCCCGCTAGAAGGAGCAGTCAAAACTCCACGACACAATTAGGGATAAATTCGAAAGGGAATAAAAAATAAAAACATTTACTATCTATTTTCCGAACCAATGGTTTCAAGCTATATTTAGCAAAATAAAATAAAATATTTTGCAAGGCCAGCTATCATCAGCGGAAAAGCCAAGATTAACATATAAACACGAGGCACTACATAGAAACATGACTTGTGCTTATATGCTAAAATTTTTCAAAATCTCCCGCGCATGTGCGATTTTTCTTATCGGCAGCAAATACAAAAAAAAAATGCCGATTTACTTTCAGAAATTAGCCAAAAAACATTTTATCATTATTAATAAATCTGATGTGTTTAAATGTACACTGTATTCAAATGAATAATATATAGCCTATTGACTAATTTTTTTCTTCTCGCTAGACCACTGGTAGCAAATAGAATTTCTAAAAATTTTTTTGCTACCCTCAGATTTATTAATAATGATAAAACAATGATAAAATCAAAGACAAGCTCATTCTCAAGAGATATAGCCCCATAAGGTCAGTTTCCCAGCTTCTGTGGCGTATATATTCCTCGCAGGTCCGTCGCAAGAATCCTGATTTTTGCCAGCTGAGTAGACTGGTGCAACGAGAAATGAAGCATTTTGCTCAAGACCACAACGCATCACCCTGTCTAGGAATCGAAACTGCAATCATACAATCATGAGTGCAGCACCCTAACCACTAAACCATGCACCTCCATAGAGTTAAAAAAATACTATGTAGATATTCTTTATAACATGTTCGTGTACGCACAAACGTGGAACGGCTCCCGCTCTGGAGTTTAGTTTCAGAACACATCATCTGCCAAGGGACTTTGCGTGTTGAAAATGCATGCTGAAATTGAGCCGATGGACTGTCAGATACTGGTGTTTCAGTGTAATTTTGCTTCCTCGGAGAGAGAGGGAGAGAGAGAGAGAGAGAGAGAGAGAGAGAGAGAGAGAGAGAGGGGGGGAGAGAGAGAGAGAGAGAGAGGGAGAGAGAGAGAGAGAAAGAGAGAGAGAGATAGAGAAAGGGAGAGAGAGAGAGAGAGAGAGTGTTGTGTCGACGCCCCCAGGCGAAGAAGTAGGATCTCTCAAGACATATAAATAGAGGTAGTCTGGCCGTGGTAGGTGTGTTGAGTAGCAGATGAGTAGTGTTGAGTAGCAGTCAAGTAGCAGTTGTGTAGCGGTTGAGTAGAGATCATCCGAAGGTGCTAGACAGCAGTAGCTTGAGACATAACAAAGAGAGAGAGAGAAAGAGACCTCTCAGATCAATTAACTTTAGCTAGGAACTTTTATTTCCGGTTGGTGCGTGGAGTGAAGATTGTGAAGATGCAAAGCTGTTTTATTGTAGCGTGCAAATACAGGAAGCGATTTTATTTAAGGATATGTATCTAACCCTGACGTTACAGGAACTAATGTTTATGACATGTCGGGTTTCTTAGGAGATGCTGACTAATTAGCACTAGGAAGCTTCTATCTATATTAGTGGAATCATTTAGATTAAATGGATGAATAAACTGGATTGTCTTTCCCATCGTATCTTTCTTTAAGTTTGGGAGTGGAGTGGGGGTCCTCCTGTATTCTAAGTTATCAGCAGAACTACTTCTCGCCAGTGCCTCGTTATAATGGGAGTGCGTTACAGTTGAAGATCTGTCTTCCTGTTCCTGCCGAGAGACTGGAGGTGCTTCTGCTAATATTTATGTCTAATTACAGTTGGGGTTGGATGGAGAATCTGTGGAAATAAACAGATTCTTCGTCGGACTTTCTTCCGGAGAAGCACTTGTCTCATAATTATAACTGTAATTGGCTTTGAAACAGTTACAATTAAGCCAAATTCTTTGAAGATATTTATAGAATTCTTGAATTTATTCATGGCATAGCCGTTCATGTAGTTTGAGACTGCCAAGCCATCATTCATACGCAAGGCTGCACTGTGCGTATGAATCTTTTGAGGGTTTCCAGGATTGAAATAACGACGAAGCGAGTTTAGCTCCTCGCAGCTCTTCAGGGACAGATTGATCAATCGCCTTTTTTTCCCAGCTGGAATTACCATGAAACAATAACAACTTCCTAGCAGTCATAATGATTTGGATACGGGAGTCTCTAATTCTTGTGAATTGTCTCTCAAAGTCAAAGATTTTCAGAAGGATCGATTTCGATACCGAAGGGTAGAAATCAGCGATAACAAACCGGGTGAATTTGCAGGCAGCTGTTTTCTCGATACTGCGGGTTGGATGAAGTATCTATGGAAATAATCAGTTGATTACAGTGGCGCTGAAATCCATTGAATTAACCTGGAAGCTCTCCTGATATCAGAGTTAATGGTACTGAAAATATATTTACTTACAATATTAAAATTCTACGTTCTTAAAGAGATGTCTTCATTTCTTACCGTTAGAATTCTTGACGTTCTGGTGTATTCACCAGAGAATCAATTTTCTATTTTGTCTTTGATCGATAAATGAAGTTCTGGTGCCCATGTCTTATCACAACTTACAATTCGAAAAGTATTACAACGAGAAGTAATCAAATAACTAAAAAATACTCTCATATTAATCCCCACTAATTAAAATATAATGAAAATTAATTTAGCGTGTTTAGTAGGCGCAGGAGTGACTGTGTGGTAAGTAGCTTGCTTACCAATCACATGGTTCCGGGTTCAGTCCCACTGCGTGGCACCTTGGACAAGTGTCTTTTGCTATGGTCTCGGGCCGACCAAAGCCTTGTGAGTGGATTTGGTAGACGGAAACTGAAAGAAGCCTGTCGTATATATGTATATGTATATGTGTGTGTGTGTTTGTGTGTCTGTGTTCCCCCCCTCCAACATCGCTTGACAACCGATGCTGGTGTGTTTACGTCCCCGTAACTTAGCGAAACTTAGCGATTCGACAAAAGAGACCGATAGAATATGTACTAGGCTTACAAAGAATACGTCCTGGGGTCGATTTGCTCGACTAAAGGCGGTGCTCCAGCATGGCCGCAGTCAAATGAATGAAACAAGTAAAAGAGTATAACTTATAAGACACTGACCAACTAAATAAATCATTAAGTCATTGATTGAAATCTTCGCTAACCAACCGTAGTGGAGCGCTGTTTGTCACTGAGGAAGTATAACCGTGAAGAAATTCGTACCTGACAGTTGTATAACGTAATTCAGAACCCAGTTCCATATACAGCAGTGAATGTCTCGAAATGCCGCTTGTAAAACGAAAACTCATAAAGCAGAATAATAATTTCCCATTGTAGCAATGTTATAAATCGTAATTTGTTCTCAGAAAAATATGTTACCCATAAAATTTGTAATACTCATAAATAAATGGTAATAAAATAACAGCAGAATGTAAAGAATATGTTGTGTAAAGTAAAAAGAATATCAAGATCATTTATAATAAAAAAAAAATTCATTATTTACATTATTTACATTAAACAGATATGTATTCTCATTTTGTTTGTTGTTACCACAACATTTCAGCTGATCTACTCTCCAGCCTTCATCAGGTGTCCTGGTAGAATTTTGAACCCAACCCTGGGTTCTCATTCCTAAAGTATGTTTTCCTGATGTTGTTGTTGTTATCATCATCATCATCATCATCATTATTATAATTATTATAATAATAATAATTATTATTATTATTATTATTGTTATTATTATTATTATTATTTATTCAAAGCACTGCCTGGAATTGAACACACAATCGTTTTCTGAATCACTTTTACTCGCTCTAGACTCGCGATCACCAATTCACAAGCACTTGTAGAAGGACTCGTATATTTCTTTCTAAAAAACAAGTCTCGAGTTGTTTGCTTAGAAGAAGCTTTCTATCGCTTTCAATGAATTTCTCGTTAACACGCAGCATTTGTTATGGTGGTAGAAACTTTTGTACTTAGTTCAAAATTTGCATCCTGTGCTTGAAAAATCGTTAGCACGCCGGGAAAGTGCTTAGCGGCATTTTGTCATCTTTACGTTCTGAGTTCAAATTCTGCCGAGGTCAATTTTTACTTTCACCCTTCTGGGCTCGATAAAAAAAATAAGTATCAGCTGAGCACTGAAGGTCGATGTAATCAACTAACCCCTTTCCTTCGAAATTGCAGGCCTTGTGCCAAGATCTGTAATCAATATTATCATCATCATCATCGTCGTTTAACGTCCGTTTTCCATGCTAGCATGGGTTGGACGGTTCGACTGGGGTCTGGGAAGCCAGGAGGCTGCACCAGGCTCCAGTCTGATCTGGCAGTGTTTGATTTAGTTTTATACACACACCGCCGCTTTCAATCCACTAACAGTGCATGAACTGTAGAAAACAGTTATATTTATATATATATATATATATATATATATATATATATATATATATATATATATATATATATATATATATATATATATATATATATATATATATATATATATATATATATATATATATATATATATATATATATATATATATATATATATATATATATATATATATATATACTCTTTTACTCTTTTACTTGTTTCAGTCATTTGACTGCGGCCATGATGGAGCACCGCCTTTAGTCGAGAAAATCGACCCCAGGACTTATTCTTTGTAAGCCTAGTACTTATTCTATCGGTCTCTTATATATTAAATTATACACATCTATACGTACGTAACAATACAGAAACGCATATATATACATAGCTATATAGTAACAATGAAAAGCAATTTCAAGAAAACTTTATTACCGCATTTTAATTATTCTTCATACAACAACTAAAATATAATATAGAATATATATTCCAACTTTTTGCCAGGAATACGTCTTCTCCTGTTGATGTTTTTCACAATACTTCTCCATTTCCCTCTTGACGTGTCCATTGTATTCTTTGAAAACCTGTTATTATTTGGAACATGGAAGAAAATTATTTCTGTTAATACCGTGCCCGTTCTTCCTGTTATTTGTCTTCGCGATCGTTGTTCTTCTGGTTTTTCGCTGTTGTTGTTGTTTTCGCCATTGTTGATATCGTTCCACGTTGTTGTTGTTGTTGTTGTTGTTGTTAACGTTGTTGATTTGCTTTTCGTCTTAATTTGTTTTTGTTTGGTTTCGCCTCCTCCTCCTCCTGGTCTCCTCGGTCTCGTCGGTCTCCTCCTCCTCTCATTGTTTTTTTTCATTTTTTTTGTCGTCTTGCTTCTCGTTTCTTTTCTTTTTTCTATATTTCTTTATTTTTCTTTCTCTCTCACGCGCATGCACGTACGTACGTACGTACGTATGTATGTATGTATGTATGTATGTACGCACGTATGTATGTATGTATGTATGTACGTATGTATGTATGATTGTACGTACGTACGTAAGTATGTATGTATGTATGTATGTATGTATGTATGTATGCATGCATGTATGTATGTATGTATGTATGCATGCATGTATGTAATGTATGTAATGTATGTATGTATGTATGTATGTATGTATTTGTGTGTATACGTGTGTGTATGTATATGTATATATATATATGTATATACACACACATATGTGTGTGTATGTACTTGTGTATATATATATGTATGTATTTGTGTATGTATTTGTATGTATTTGTGTATACATACATACATACATATACATACATACATACATACATACATACACACTTACATGCACGCACAGGGACATACATACCTATATAGACACATCCACCACCCCTCGCACGCGCACACATGCACACATGACGATGTGCAAGCTCACCCAGACGGATATTTTTGTATGTGTTTCAAAACTTTAATTTAGATTCCCCAGAATTTTTCGGAATGGTTAAACTGTATTGTTTCAAACAATGGAGACGTTTAGGTTGGACAAATATCTTTTGTGCTGATTGAAAATTATTTTTGACATTCACTTTTTCAACGTTGAATGGTTGGATAGGTGTACAAATATTTGAATATTAGCATAAATTGTTGGAGCAGACGATTGTTTTTCACAGACGTCCCAATATTCTTTTTAACAGCAAACGCTTGAAATAACTGTCGTGTTTCCCTCAATTCATACTCTACAGTTTTGAAAGAAAATGTTAAGTTTGATAGTGTCTGCCTAAACTGAAAATAAAACAGGGTTAGCCATACCTTGCACACTTTCGATCATTGGGCTCATGATTGAAGCTTGACCTATCTATCTGTCTGTCTGTCTCCTGTCTGTCTGTCTGTCTGTCTGTCTGTCTCTTTCTGTCTGTTTTTGTCACTCTCTCTCTCTCTCTCTCATCCTATTTCCTCCTCGTCTGTCTGTCTGTCTGTCTGTCTCTCCTTCTCTCTCTCTCTCTTTCCGTCTCCCTTTCTCTCCTCTCTCTTTTTCTCTCTCTCACCCTATCTCCTATGTCTCTCTTTCTCTCTCCCTCTCTCCTGCCCTCTCTCTCCTTCTCCCCTCTCTCTCCTTCTCCCCTCTCTCTCCTTCTCCCCTCTCTCGCCTTCTCCCCTCTCTCTCCTTCTCCCCTCTCTCTCCTTCTCCCCTCTCTCGCCTTCTCCCCTCTCTCTCCTTCTCTCTCTTCGTCTCTCTCCCCTTCTCTCTCTTCCTCTCTCTCTCTCTCTCTCTCTCTCTCTCTCTCTCTCTCTCTCCATTCTTGTCCATTTTCATAAACAACATTTCACAATCTAACCTACGTTGTACACTCAACACTGAACAATCCGTTTCCGACATTACTCCCTAAGGCCAACGTTTTTACTGAACCTAACATTGCAGCTGACTGGAGCCTCATTACCTTAAGACACGCCTGTTTCCCCGAAAAAGCTCTTCCAATATGATAGGATATGGTTGTAGCTTTATTTTCGGGATTCAGGACAATAACCCGACAAATATTTAACCTTCTCCAAGCAGGACCAATCAAAATGAATCTTTTTTAAACATAAAACGCTATCAGTTGAGAGAATATGCACTCTTACAATTATCCATTATAAAAGAGAGCAATGTCCAACATTTATATCTTCTGCTTGTGTTTTTGCTATTGTCTGAACAATTTTAGTGCAAGCTATGAAAAGAAGCACTTTAATTGTTTCACTGACTTCAGTCAAGTTCATGTACTGCTTCTCATGCTAATTAATGTCTTTGTCTGAAAGATGTTTCCACCATTTGCAATGTCACAACAGACAAAAACCCATAACAATAGAAAGTCGTGCTACTGAGACATATGATATATATACAATCGTTTAAACAGTATATGATTGTTTAGATTCATGTCACCAACAAACATTACTTTGGTTTTAATTCACTGATTTTTAAAGTAATTTTTTCAGACAGTTTAAAAACCTCTGGGCTGTAAAGAAGCTTTCATTCTAAAATTCTTAACCGGAGGGCATACGTCCCTTAGGGGTCCATTTATGATCTTGTTGTTAAAATTTATGCGCAATAAAATACTCATACTTGTACAATACACAAAGTCTTTTGATATTTTTATACAATTTCTAATAATATTTGATTATAAAAAAACTGTAGGATTTTAAAAAATAATTTCTTCTTTTATTCTTTAACCTGTCTCAGGCATTTGACCGCGGCCATGCTGGAGCACCGCCTTTTAGTCGAACAAATCGACACCAGGGCTTATTCTTTGTAAGCCTGGTACTTACTCTATCGGTCTCTTTTGCCGAACCGCTCGGTTACGAGGACATATATACACCAGCATCGGTTGTCAAGCCACGCCTGCGCTTCGGTAGCGATATTTTCGTTGGACGATTGGGGATAATCCCTGACAGGAAGGAAGTAAATGATTTGGTGTGAGCTGGCATTAGAGTTAATCTCATCCACAGAGGCGGTGGAAATGGAGGAGATGTAAGAAAGGGTGAGCGGACATGGTGTGCGTCGGATGGGAGGGGATGAGGGTGGATGTGTTTGTTAAAGGAGGAGGTGAGAAAATGCTAGGTGCCAAATGGAAAGGAAGATGTTTAAGAAGTTGATGGGAAAGTCAGACAGGGTGGAAAGGTTTAACGGACTTCACATTGGATGGATGTAATTTTAGATATACTATGCTCGAAAAAAAAAAAAGACGAAATGGTCGTGGCTGGAATGTCTTTTACTCATTGGTCGATTAGAGATTACCTGATATCAAACAGCAGCTGCTACTACTACTACTACTACTACTACTACTACTACTACTACTATAATCTGTTTTACTTAATTTCTGGTCCGGTCGGATATGGGGCATGCGTCGTTGCTTACGCATCGCTACATCCACCATTTGTTGGTACTTGCTCGGGTCGTCTTGGGCAGCCCTCTGAACAGTGACCTGCTGGGACCATGTGGCATGTGGTTGACCAACACAAGCCGTCACCCTCAGCCGGATCCTCAGAGAAGAGAACACGACACGCAGGATTCAATTCGGAGAATATGACCAAAACAGTCCGAGCTGACGCTCTCGAATCACACAAGTAACCGGACGCATTGAAGTCTCTGAGTATAGTCACTGGTTGCATACTAAACCCAACCAATGGTAACCCATAATCCTGCGAAGCGTCTTGGTACTAAAGGGCCTCGGACAGTGTCCAAGTCTCGTAACTATAGAGCAAGACAAGAAGACCAGAAGCCTGAAACCCGACCCTTTGTCCTCTAACTCAGATATCGGTGGCGCCAAAACTCTCTTGTCCGGTGAGTTCATAACTGCACCAACATGTTCAAATTTGTTAAGACTTTGGACTCGCAGCTAATATTGCTACGGGTCACATTGCTGAGATAATGAATCGGTCTTAGTTTGAAACATGTCACACACCTGAAACATGTAAAATAACCCATTGATTTTTGTTGTTGAGACCTAGGTCAGTATATTTTCTTTTCCGTTTTTCTTTTTCTTCACATGTAATATTCTGAACTGTATTGTCTAATGTGGCATTTTTGTTTCAACGTAATTTGAGGGAGATTTGATTGCTATTTCTAACAGGTTGAATGACCCTGTCTATGCATCTACACTTTCCTCTTGTATGGTCCTATATTAAAGCTGTTAAGTGTTGTAATATGTTCAATGCTAAGCAGCGTTGTGTAGAACCAAACAATGCTACAAGAATATAAAAATAACTTAGGCGGAATCTTTACGAGGATATGACCAAGCATAAAAAGAATTGTAATCACACAGGATCAGTAAACAAAGGGACAAATAATTCAGGCAGTTTTCCAGAACAACAAATCAGGTATCTTTAAAATACAACGAAAATGGTAAGAATACAGGCCGAAAAGCGGGGAAAATGTGAGAATCAGCGAGTGAATATTTCTTTCTTGCAACATGCAATATATTGTGGATGACTGTCTGAGAGATAAACATAAAATTGCTTTCAGTTATAGAAAATCTAAACTTGACTTGCCAGAAGTGCTAGAAACCCCAGGGCTGGCTTGCTTTATATATCAAGCAACAGTTTTGAGCATGGAAAAATAGATACGAAACTATTGATGATAATGTTTATGGAAACAATGAAAGAAAAAATAAGTAACGCTGGCTTCAGATATTATCGTTTATTATCATTGTTTTATCTTTTAAATCATGCTCTGTTTTTAGAGTTTTGGCACAGTTTTCCCTGGAGGGCAAACCATTTCTTCTAAATACAAAGCAGCGAAGTATAAATGCCAACTGACTTTCTTTGTATAGAAATGTAATTACTCTGGCTTCATGTCAACATGGAGAATTTCCAGGAAGTTCTCCATATTGAAATTCTCGAAAAAAGAAAATAACCTGCAAAAATCACAACAAGAGCAATAATATTAATAAAACAACAAATTCGTGTAAGTGGTTAACTATTGACATTTTCTGGGAAAATAATCACTTCCTTAGCATTACCGCACAAAATGAAACAAATATGGAATAATGTTTTGTTTATATATCTTTTTAATCGGTTAAAAATAAGATATAAAATAATATCTTATTTTTTTACTGAAAATAAACAGAGAATATTTCTCAAGATTCTAAGTTAACAAAAGACAAAATACTTTCTATCATAAGTAATAAATAATAGTTTGTTTGAATCGAAATGTCTACGTAAATATATTTCGAAGAAGTTAGATCTGTATATTATTAACTGTTAGTCCATGATGTGACATAGAAACAGACATAACTCTTCAATTCTGTATGTATTATTTATTTTAGATTTATTCTATCGTAAAAATGAATTGATTTGAAGCAAAGCATATGATAAATTTGCATTCATGTATTGTAGGAAGGTATGTAGATATACTACGTTCTGCAGATTCAGTCGTCTGCCAGATAGCAAGTCAAATTGTCGTGAGTTCATATTCTGTCACAGGGATTGCACTGTAAGTAAGAGTTACTTTTCTATCATTCATGAATTGAGTCCACTTTATCCTAAGTAGTTAAGCTTGTGCTAATATATTTAAAGTAGGATATACAATACATATTGTAGGAGATGTGGACATACACCATCCTGTGTATTCCAATTCCGTACATTAAATTTCATAAGGAAGAAAACGGAATGCAGACTCTAAACTAAACAGCACAACAAATATTTTATTACGGCAGAAATCCGGCTCACACGAGGAGGGGATTCGGTAGCATGTCACCCTTTACTTAGATGAAACGTCGTCTTGAAGTCGCGTGGTTGGAAGTCATCGTTCTCCTCTCTGGTTATTTATGTGGATCCAATTTAGTGTTGACGGAGAGCTGCTATTGTGACGTCTAGCTTCCAGGAAGTCCAACCAGCAAAAGAAATAGAGAAACGCGGGAACGCTTGGATATTGGATGACTACGCATGCACATGAAGGACTTCCTGCATTCCTTCCGGAAGACTAGTCCCTGCGCATGCGTGAATAAACTCTCCAAAATGGCGACTGGTATTAGGCGTCACTACAATATTTTTTAATTTTCTTCCAGCCTTAGGACTCCTAACCGATATCGCTACATTCCCTCTGAATGTCAATTTGTTGCGGAGTTGAAGGCCAGCAGTTTTAAGAGAAGGCGACAAGTCGATTACATCGACCCCAATATTTGACTGGTACTTAATTCTATGGGCTTCGAAAACACGAAAGGCAAAATTGACCTCGGAGAATTTAAATTCAGAACGCAAAGGACCGGAAGTAATGCCGGTAAGTATTTTGCCTGACGCACAAACGATTTTGCCAGGTCGCCAGCGCCATGTATATAAAACATAGAACAGGAATTAATATAGACATCTGAAACAACCTAAATTAAAATGTTGGTGTGTATAACATTCTTATTGTGTATACAAATGTAGAACGGCACTGTCTAACATTTTGTCTGAGAGAAAATTCTCAAAGATAGTTATAAAACTCAAGTCCTCACGACGTATTTTTCTGAGACAAAATGTCACAGTTAGCGCCGTTTCACGTTTACGTAGATATCATAAATGTGTATAAATTGGAAATTGTTATGTACAGGGTGTCCACAAAGTCTGGGTACACGGGATTAACACATACTTTAAGAAATTATTATTTCTTATATTTAATTGTTTATGTTATGATTTTATTTACTCCATATACCCAGACTTTGTGGACACCCTGTACAGAGGAAAAACATATTATTCTGTTACTGATTTCAGACTTTGGACTACAGCCGTACCGTGGCCATGCCTTCATTGGTTAAGTCGAACAAAACGGCCCCGGTACTTGTTTTTAAGCCTGATCTTTATTCTGTTGGACTGCCCGAGCTGAACTGCTAAATCACAGAGGGGTAAACAAACCAACGCCGGCTTTCTAGCGGTGGCAACACACACACACACACACACACACACACACACACACACACACACACACACACACATACACACACAGATGTATGTACACGTACATAGATATATACACATATTGACAACAGGCTTCCATAGAGTTTCCGCCAACTAAATTCACTGTGTACGCGTGCGTGCATGTATGTATGTATGTATGTGAGTGTATGCATACATTCAAATACATTATGCAAGCATACATACATACATACATTCACATGAATGTCTATCTCTCTCTCTGTCTCTCTCTCTCTCTCTCTCTCTCTCTCTCTCCCTCTCTCTCTCTCTCTCTCTCTCTCTCTATATATATATATATATATGTTTATACGCCAACAGAACGTGACAGTCCTGTAAAGGACGATATATATATCGAAGTTTTGATTGTAATTTTGATCTGAGACTATTTGTTAAAGGTATTACATCGCGAAAGAGCCACTTCGGCACCAACAAACAAACACACATACACTATTAAATTAACTTTGATTTATTTTTATCAAGCATCAACATTTTCGGCCCACAACTATGACCTGGCTGCTGACATAGAGTTGCCAAAAAAATTGAGGAAATTCTCCAAAGGGAGTCGAGTTTATTTTAAAATATTGCGTAGGTGAGTTTAGGAAAGAAAGGTAAGTGAGAAGCGAAGATTCGCCTGGATCGAGAATAAGAAAAAAAAAAATTTAAAAAAACAAAAAAACACCCAGTTTCCAGTAAGAAAATCTGCGTTTGAAGAGAAAGTGCCTGTTAAGTGTTAATTCCGAAGAACATCGATTGTTGTAAACAAATGGACAACTTATGGTTTGAGGCAACGACTTAAAAGGATATCAAGCAGTGAATTTGGTCTTGAGATCAAAGGAATTTAAGAAGCGGTATCTTTGATTGTAAATCGTGATTTCGAAAAGAATTTAACTGATATATCATGATCAGAAAAGATAGAATAAGTTAGGATAATCTATGTTTCAACAGCATCTGTTCTTTGAGATATTGGGAGAAAATTCTTTACATCTACCTGAGATCAACGGAACGACTTTCTCACGCCCACACATTGTCCGTTCAGTGTTTGTAACAAAAAAAAAATGCTTTGAAATCATTGCTAGTAAGATAGTTTGCCTGCCTGCCTGTCTGACCCTCTCTCTGTGTGTCTCTCTCTGTCTCTCTCTTTCTCTCTCCTTTTCTCTCTCACCACTTGTTATGTTGATTTCACATTTTGGCACAAGACCAGTAATTTCGGGGAAGTGGGCAAGTCGATTACATTGTCCCCAGTATTCGACTGGTCCTTATTTTATCGACTTCGATTTGATGAAACGCAATTTCGACCTCGGAATTTGAACTGAGAACGTAAAGACGGACAAAACGCCGCTAATTATTTTGTTCGGCTCGTTAATGATTCTGCCGGCTCGTCACCCTAAACTACAAATCATATCAACGAAAAAGCTGTCAAATTTTAATATTGTGCTTAAATAATTCTATGCTATTCTTGATATATCAGTTTATGTAAGGCGGCGAACTGGCAGAAACGTTAGCTCGCCGGACGAAATGCTTGGCAGTACTTCGTCAGGCGCTACGTTCTGAGTTAAAATTCCGCCGAGGTCGACTTTACCTTTTATCCTTCTGCGGGTCAATAAATTAAGTACCAGTGAAACACTGGGTTCGATGTAATCGACTAGTCCTCTCCCCACAAATTTCAGGCCTTGTTCCTATAGTAGAAAGGATATATCAAAATATCTATTTTGTAAGACGGCGAGCGAGCAGAATTGTTAGTCGCCGGGCAAGACAGCTTAACGGCATTTCGTCCGTCTTTATAAACTGAGTACAAATTCCCCCGAGGTCGACTTTGCTTTTTATCCTTCTGCGGGTCGATAAAATAAGTACCAGTGAAACACTGGGGCCTTGTGACAAAATTTGAAACCATTATATCTATTTCCGGTTAACTTAAAAAAGGGAGAGCTAAGTCAATACGGTGTTGTGCATCTGATCTGTGTGTACAAAGCTTAACACATCAACTTATCCACGACTTATACTCTTTTACTTGTTTCAGTCATTTGACTGCGGCCATGCTGGAGCACCGCCTTTAGTCGAGAAAATCGACCCCAGGACTTATTCTTTGTAAGCCTAGTATTTATTCTATCGGTCTCTTTTTGCCGAACCGCTAAGTTACGGGGATGTAAACACACCAGCATCGGTTGTCAAGCGATGGTGGGGGGGGGGGCAAACACAGACACACAAACACACATACATATATATATATATATATATATATATATATATATATATATATATATATATATATATATATATATACACATATACGACGGGCTTCTTTCAGTTTCCGTCTACCAAATCCACTCACAAGGCTTTGGTCGGCCCGAGGCTATAGTAGAAGACACTTGCCCAAGGTGCCACGCAGTGGGACTGAACCTGGAAGCATGTGGTTGGTAAGCAAGCTACTTACCACACAGCCACTCCTGTGCCTATAAAAGCTTGTTTATAGTTAGCAAATGTTCCATATAAACGATCGGCCTAGTCCATCAAGGGGGATCCAGAATCAGTCATCTTGTTTTCAGCAGTATTTAATCTACATTTCATCATCATCATTCCCTGAATATTACTGTATCGAGCCCTAGGGCTCACAGGGCCAGTCACTCAATTTCCATGACATGTAAGTGGCAGAAATCGCAACATTCCCTCAATTCGGAAGACTAGTCAGTCGCAGGGTTACCCATTTACTGTTGAAAAGACCAGAGCAACGCGTAATGAAGTATTTTATTCACCAACACAACGCACCGCTAGGTCCGAGAATCGGAACCGTGATCTTGCGATCGTGAGGGCAGCACTCTCACCACTAGGCGACGCGTCTTCGCTACTGGACAGCTGGGACACAGAGGTTGTTTTTAATTAGCAAGAGTTTCATATAAACGGTTGGCCTATTCTATTTAAGGGAATCCGTAGTCATCTTGTTTTTAGCCGTGTTTAACATATTTTTTGTCTTAATTAAATTATACAGATTCCCAGGCTCTACCAAACCATCTTTTCATTTCAGTGAATAAATCAAATGAACCATTTACAGATGTCTACACGTAATATAGAGGAGAGGGAGCGGTGTGGAGACAATACTAGAGACAACGAATTAATATCTATACTAGTCTTAGACAATTCATGCCAAACCAATTAAATATGTTAGTCTAGCAACGCAAGTGATGAATAGCATTAATCGATCGCTCTCACTGAAGTTTCTACATTATAGCAATATTATTTCCTATATTTCAGAGACAAGGCTATGAAATTTTTTGATGACGTCTAAAAGTTGTCATACGAATTTTAGTGTTTTAAATATGGCGGGCGGAAAACAACCACCCCACCGCTCGCCACCTTCACTAAATTTAACCACTTAACAGTAGTATACCAGGTCGAAAACATTTTCCAACAATATTTATTTCTTTATGGCCCACAAGGGGCTAAACATAGAGGGGACAAATAAGGACAGACAAAGGGATTAAGTTGATTACATTGACCCGAGTGCGTAACTGGTACTTATTGAATCGACTCCGAAAGGATGAAAAGCAAAGTCGACCACAGTGAAATTTGAACTCAGAACGTAACGACAGACGAAATACCGCTAAACATTTCGCCCAGCGTGCTAACATTTGTTATTTCTTTATTGCCCACAAGGGGCTAAACATAGAAGGGACAAACAAGGACAGACAAAGGGATTAAGTCGATCACATCGGCCCCAGTGCGTAACTGGTACTTATTTAATCGACTCCGAAAGGATGAAAAGCAAAGTCGACCACAGTGAAACTTGAACTCAGAACGTAAAGGCAGACGAAATACCGCTAAGAATTTCGCCCAGCGTGCTGACGACTCGGCCAGCTCGCCTATATTTTCCAACAGTATTTGTTAGTTAATTCTCCCCGTGCCACGAGGCACATAAGGCCGCAACACGATCTCTCCAACCAGTTCAGCTCTGTTTGCTGCCACTGTTCTCGTCTCACTGTCGTCGTTTTCATCATTCTCGACACAGTCAAGGAGATTTTGTGCAACTGAAACCCGAGTGTCTTTTTGGTCAGCTGAAAGCAGTTTTGGCACAAACTTGGCAGACTCGTTTCTCATAACCAAATCTTCAGTGATAATGGACTGAACTGAACCGTAACTAATCTGCACTTCCTCTGATAACTCACGGATGGTGACTCGACGATTTCTCCTCACAGCTGCACGCACATCTGCGATGTTTTTCTCAGTTCTGCTGGTTGCAGGTCTCCCAGAACGCTCGTCACTTTCGATTTTTTTCAGTCATCTTGGAAACATCTGAACCACTCGTCCACTTGTGTGCGGCTCAAACACTCCTCCCCATACACTTTCTACAACCTTGCGTAGGCCTCTGAACAGGTATCACTATGACAACTTTTTCTGTCTTGATCAATGCGACGATCACACGTGATACACACGTTACTCCGAAGCACTGCTGTAAACAGAGGAAGTGAGCTAGAATGTTAAAAGTTAGTGCACGTGCACAAGAGAGGTCAAGGTCAATCCGTGCCAAGCGGGCAACAGTCCGGATATTTATTGATCAAAGCTCGTGCATGGTGCATGGATGCCAGAGAAATATGTCCTGTGTGTCATATGTGATACACAGGACAGGTAAAAAGATAGATAGATAGATAGATAGATAGATAGATGGATAGATAGATAGATAGATAGATAGATAGACAGACAGACACATAGATAGATATGTTTCTTTATTAGCCACACAGGGTTCAACATAGAGGGGACAAAATACAAATGTAGAGTTTTTCTTTTCGAAGGGGACGAAAATAAAGTAAAAAAATAAAATGGGGATAACGATGAAAAGGCATCGAGAAAACGTTTGGGGTATGTACAAAAAAACCCCCAAAAAACATGAAAATGAAAATATCCGTGGAAAGAAAAACCCACGAAAAGACCACGGTAACCTCGGTCCTTAGTGTCACAATTTGTTAAATAAAATTCTTTTATTTATGCAAAAAACGTTAGTAACTCTCTGTTTACAAAATTTTAAAACGTTTTATAGAATCATGGTCAAGGTGGCTTCGTCATTTATACGTGCCATTCTTGCTACATGTATCCATCTTTTTTCGAAACATTTGCTAGACAACACTTGCCTCTCTACTCTCACCTTCCTTTTCAAGTGATACTTGAAAAAGTTGATGAGAGATTGACCAGAGAGGAAAGTATTTGTCTCTAATCCTTTCAGACGCGTCCACCAGATGCATTCTTTGGCCATAGCCACAAGTACGATAAATACAGCTCTTCCTTCCCGTTTAAAGGAAGGAGGCGTGACGATATTGACGATAGACTCGGTTGATAAACCGACTCGTCCCACGCGTGACAGCAGTCGTTCGACATAAGCCCACAGCTCCGAAATGGTTGGACACTGCACGAGTGCGTGCAGAACGGTTTCGTCACTCTGACCGCATCTCGGGCAGGTCGGCCCCCGCATTTCGCGAGCCGTGTCTATAGAACTTATCCCGAACGGGTAGCACTGCCAGGCCAGGGATCTCTGGAAGTTGTCCATAAGTCCCGGCCCGAAAATCGTCCTGAACAGGCGGGTCAGGTATTCCTCGTCGACACCCAGGTTCGCCCCGAGATCGTCGTCGTACCTGCCCTCCACTAATCCCCTATAGAATGACTTCGTTGTGATGCAGCCGCTCAAGGTCGACCCGGAACGGCAAAGTTGTTGCAGAGCAAAGCGACACTCACGGTGCCATTCGCCATTACTCGGCCTCTTTTTGATCCACGACTGCAGCTCGGTCATGGAGACGAGCTGCGGGAAAGCGCGTTGCACAAACGGCGACCACACCTCCTCACCGTCGTCTACGTAGAGCCGGAGATGTCGCAGTCTCAGCGCATGTCTGCGCATCATCAACCACGGCATGCCCAGCCCTCCTTTCAGCGGGTGTTGGCAACAAACGGATCGCCTCACCATCGGAACGCTTCCTTTCCACAAAAAGCGGAAGAGGATGCGCTCCATTTCGGTGATGGCGCGATCGGGACAAGGCACGACAGTCAGGCGGTATTCGATGACGGACGCGATGTACGCGTTCGCCACCTCCACCCGACCTTTTAGGGACAGCTTCCTCTCGGACCATTGCCGGCAGAGAGTGGCCACCCTACTCGTTATCTCGTCCCAGTTCTTCTCCGTTTGCAGGTCCGGACCGAACCAGACACCGAGCAACTTAACCGGACCGTCCGTTCAGCGTCCCACTACTGAGGCACTGCCGGACGGTATGGGCTTGCTTCTCCAAGTGCCGAGCAGCAAACCCACCGACTTATCCCGGTTGATTTTCGCTCCCGTCACCGCTTCGTAGTCTTTCAGCGTCTCGCCGACAAGCTCGATGTGCTCGTGGCTAGACGCTATGACGGTGACGTCGTCCGCGTATGCCGACACATTCGTCCCGCATCCCAACTCTCGCGGGATGCCCCTCAGCGTCGCCAGCTTCCGCAGTAGTGGCTCGAGAGTCAATACGTACAGAAGCGACGAGAGGGGGCATCCCTGACGGACCCAACGTGCAATGTGGAAAGGTCTTGATAGGTGCCCATTGACGCGTACTACCGAACGGATGCCTTTGTACAAAGCAGCCATCCATCCGCTGAAAACGGGTCCGAAGCCGGCCGCTGTGAGGACAGCCTCTAAGTATTGATGGTCTACCCTATCGAAAGCTTTGGATTGATCCAAATTGATCAGGGCCCCACCCATGCCAGGTTCCTTAACTACTCGCTCTATGATGTAGCGCATGAGATGGAGGTCGTCATGGATGCTTCGGCCCGGCACGGCGCACGTGTGCGCCTTGCCGACCAGTTTCTCGATGACAAGCGCCAACCGCTTGGCTAACACCTTAGCCAAAATTTTCAGGTCTGCATTGAGCAGAGTGATGGGCCTAAAGTTATCTATGATATTCCCCTTGTTTTGATCTTTCTTTAGCAGCGTTACGGCTCCTCGGCTCACAAAACCAGGAATACTCCCGTTCTGCTGCCAGTTGCAGTACACCGCCGCCAAGACGTCTCCAAACAAGTCTGGCATACAGTTGTAAAGCTCGTAGGGCAGACCATCCAAACCCGGAGATTTGTCCCTCGAGCATCCCGCCATCGCGTCCCTCACTTCCGCCGCCGTGATGGCACCTTCGCAGCACTCCGCCTCTCTTGTTGAGAGTCGTGGCAGGCTGTGCAGGTAGGCACTGAAGTCCACCCTGCCTTCTCGCTCGCCACTCGTCCCGAACAGTCGGGCAAAATGCCGCTGAAAGGCCTCACACATCTTGCTCGGCTCGAGCAATTCGCACCCCTGTTCATCTACCAGAGACCGGATGGTGGCTCTGTTGCCTCTCTGCGCCTCCGCCACCCGGGCCTCTCGCGCGGCTCCAACACCTTCGTTCCTTAGAGCACGCATCCTTGCCCTGACAGCACATCCTTCGTGTTTGGCGTTGAAATGTTGATCGAGGGCCAATTTCGCCGCCAAAACGTCAGATGCGATGCCGCTTCTTAATGCCTCCTCTAACTTATTCACTGGCTCTCCCTCTACTCTGATTCTATCTACGGCTAGTGCCTTGCTATATCTAGTTGCTTCTGCTTTTACTGCTCTCTTGAGGGCAAACCACCATTTGTTGTTGATGATAGCTCCCGTCAAGGCCCTCTTTACTAACGTGCTAATCCGGTCTCTGAAAACTTGTCTCGACGGGAAAGACGCGTTTAGTTTCCAGTAACCGGGACCCTGCCTATGTGCCTTATCTAAGTCTAGCGTACACGTCACAAGTTTGTGATCCGTGTAGCTGACTATGTGGAACTGTGGACATCCTAAACTATCTCTATCTCTTGTCCTACACACTATCCTATCTAGATACGATCTCGACGACCCAATGCAGTTGCTCCATGTCCACGTTGGCACATTTGGGTGTTCGAGTCGGTACCTGTCAGACAGTTGAAAGCGTCTGAGCAGGTCTCTGAGGCATTTGCATCCCCTTCTAGTTTTGTCTCTTCCTACGTAGTCTAGAAGCGTGTCCAAGGTAGCATTCCAACCCCCCACTAAAAGTAAAGGACGAGACGTTCCCAGGAATGCCTCTACACGTCGAAAGAAATCCGACCGACCTGTTAAAGGAGGAACATAGACTGCTAGCACCGAAAAGCGCAACCATCGCTGCCGTCGACATCCAGCACAACCAGTCTACCCTCCGGGTCTATGAATATCGTCTTTACTTGGAGATCCAGACTCTTGCGAAAAAGAACCGCCGTGCCACTACCGCCCATCCTCGGCAGACAGGGCGAAAAATAAATGTTAAACTGTCCGCCAAACATGGACTTTAGGGCCCGCGGTTCATGGAGTCTGGTCTCACTAATGGCTATGATATCCAAATTGTGTGACTTGATGTCATTTAAGAGGAACCCTTGTTTCCAAGGGGACCCTAAGCCACGCACATTCACACAACCAATCTTCACCATGATTCTATTTATACGTGTGCTTTAAAGCACAAAACAAAAGAACAAAAATTACTTACCGTTAGAAAGTTTTGTTTCCTCCTTGGATTTTTCACCAAGGAGGCTATTGTACAATTTCTTGCACAAATATTTTTGACATCCCCCTACCGCGTTGGGGTAGAGGGATTTTATTTTGTGGTGTAATGCTGGTGTTACATGATAAATTTTAATGTGTTTTGGCGGTGTTGTGCGTGGGTGGTTGTTTGTTTTGATGTCGTTATTTGTGATGTTTGTTTTAGAGTTGATGTATTTCATCAACTCTGTGTTTGTAGTGTCTATTGCTGTTAGCATTGTTTTTGGTGTGTTATTATGGGTGTCTATTATGTAGGAGTTGGGAGTGTTTTCGGGAGATGTGAATCTCCCTGCTTTGTTGTTCGTTTTTCTTTTTTTGCTTCTCTTCCTCCTTCCTTTTTGGGCTATTTTCCATTCCTCATTACTTGACTCGTCTTCAGATGAAAACTCTGAGGAATCGGAAGGAGGTAGGGGCATGTTGTATGGATCTGTGTTTGCTTGTGTAAGTGGTTGTGTTGTGGTTTTTGTTGTTGTTGGTTGTTGAATTTTTGGTTGTGGTGTAAGTGATGTGGGGGAAGGGGTATCAGTTTTTGTATTGTCTTTTCTTTTTTCGTCTTCTTTGTTTGTTAATTTTGCAGTTTTTGTTGTATTTTCTTTCGTTGATGTTGTTAATGTTGCATTTGTTGTTTTTTGTGTGGATGGCGGTGTGGGCAGCAAGGCTTTTTTTATGTCGCATAAGTAACAGCGAGGCCGCCTGCCCTCTACCACTATATGTAACTTTTGATTTGTTGTCAAACGGATGTATGGTGGGATTTTTTAAATTTCTTGTTCGTTTGTGTGGAATAGGATTTGTTTGTTTTTTCCCGTCCAGTTGCTTTCTCCAACGTTTATTTTAAGTTTATGTTGTCCATATGGCTGATATCAACCGTAGTGTGTCTATTGTTGGAGGTGCGTGCTTTATTGTTACCTTTGTTACCTTTTGGCCAAGGTAACTGGGTAACATTGTTATTTCAGGTGTGTGAAGAGTTAGCGTTGAATACCTCTTCGCCAACTCTTCATTTCGAAAAATCACCTGTACCTGTGCAAATCTGTAATAAGTAATATAAAATTTTTTTATCCCAAATTGATTTCAAGCATCTTTCGATCTTGTCTATACTGGCCTGTTCCGGCCTTCTACTTTTGGTGTTTATTATTTTATATATTATTGTTTTTCTACTTGTTTCCTCTAATATGTGTTGTGGTATGTTTAAGTGTATTTCACCGCTTTCTTTGGTGATTAATTTTCTCATTTCTATTATTTCCTTTGTCGTGTAGGACACAGCAGTTTCACTTTGCTTCAAAGCTTCAGCAAAGTTTTTGTTATTGTTGTTATTGTTGTTGCTGGTGCTGGCACTGGTATTGGTGGCAGATGTGGTATTTGTGATTGTATCAGTGGTGTTGTGGCTTGTATTCATTTTTCCTTCCTCTCTTTCGCTTGCTGCTGGTGAAGAGAGCAAATGTTGAGTTGAACTGTTGCTGCTGCTTCTGCTGCTGCTGCTGTTGTTGTTGTTGTTGTCGTTGTTGTTGTTGGTGGTGGTGATGATGGCGTCAGCAGAAATGGTGTTGACGTCAGATACTTTGGAGACATCGTCTGTGTTCTGTTTTGTAACTTTGGTTACAGTTTTGTTTTTGTTGTTGTTGGTGGTGGTGGTGGCGGTGTTAACTTTCAAAAAGTTAACACTTGCATCTGTGTGTGTGAATTCTTTTTTCTTTTTCTCCATTCTCTCGTTTAACTGTGAGGAAGGAAGACTAGGAAATTCTTTTTCGAACGAAACACTGCAAAATTCAGCGTTCGTTTGACGAAATTTTTCATGGCTAGAAGACGCCATCGTCTCAAAATAAAAATGGCTAGAAAGTCGAAATTGATTTTTAAAACCTGGAAATGTGCCACACAGGGCAGATTTCCGTTGCAAAAAACTTGCATCAGAGAGTCTATAAGTTGTTATACAACTTTCTATATAAAATAAACTTTACAAACAAACTTTTTAAAACATAAAGAAGGCAAAACGTACGGAGCCGACACGTCTACCGGCTGTCCATAGAGATAGATAGCTAGATAGATAGATAGATAGATAGATAGATAGATAGATAGATAGATAGATAAATAGATAAATAGATAGATAGATAGATAGATAGATAGATAGATAGATAGATAGATAGATAGATGCATGGATGGATGGTTGGATGGATGAATGGGTGGATGGATGGATGGATGGATAACCAGCCAATCGGCCAGACAGACAGAGAGAGACAGACAGATAGATAGGTTTCTTTATTAGCCACACAGGGCTCAACACAGAGTGGACAAAATACAAATGTAGAGTTTTTCTTTTCGAGGGGGTCGAAAACAAAGCAGAAAAAAAAAACAAAAGTGGGGACAACGATGAAAAAAAAAACATCGCAAAACGCTTGGGGTATTTACAAAAAATACGAAATAATACAAAAAATTCCCAATAAATGGGGAGGTTATCCGTGGAAAGAAAAACCTACGAAAAGACCACGGTAACCTCGGTCTTTAGTATCACAGTTTGTTAAATAAAATTTCTTTTATTTAAGCAAGAAACGTAAGTAACTCTCTGTTTACAAAATTTTAAAACGTTTTATAGAATCATGGTCAAGGTGGCTTCGTCATTTATACGTGCCATTCTTGCTACATGTATCCATCTTTTTTCGAAACATTTGCTAGACAACACTTGCCTCTCTACTCTCACCTTCCTTTTCAAGTGATACTTGAAAAAGTTGATGAGAGATTGACCAGAGAGGAAAGTATTTGTCTCTAATCCTTTCAGACGCGTCCACCAGATGCATTCTTTGGCCATAGCCACAAGTACGATAAATACAGCTCTTCCTTCCCGTTTAAAGGAAGGAGGCGTGACGATATTGACGATAGACTCGGTTGATAAACCGACTCGTCCCACACGCGACAGCAGTCGTTCGACATAAGCCCACAGCTCCGAAATGGTTGGACACTGCATGAGTGAGTGCAGAACGGTTTCATCGCTCAAACCGCATCTCGGGCAGGTCGGCCCCGCATTTCGCGAGCCGTGTCTATAGAGCTTATCCCGAACGGGTAGCGCCTCTCGGTAACACTGCCAGGCCAGGGATCTCTGGAAGTTGTCCATAGGTCCCGGCCCGAAAGTCGTCCTGAACAGGCGGGTCAGGTATTCCTCGTCGACGCCCAGGTTCGCCCCGAGATCGTCGTCGTACCTGCCCTCCACTAATCCCCTATAGAATGACTTCGTTGTGATGCAGCCGCTCAAGGTCGACCCGGAACGGCAAAGTTGTTGCAGAGCAACGCGACACTCACGGTGCCATTCGCCATTCCTCGGCCTCTTTTTGATCCACGACTGCAGCTCGGTCATGGAGACGAGCTGCGGGAAAGCGCGTCGCACAAACGGCGAACACACCTGCTCACCGTCGTCTACGTAGAGCCGGAGATGTCGCAGTCTCAGCGCATGTCTGCGCATCATCAACCACGGCATGCCCAGCCCTCCTTTCAGCGGGTGTTGGCAACAAACGGATCGCCTCACCATCGGAACGCTTCCTTTCCACAAAAAGCGGAAGAGGATGCGCTCCATTTCGGTGATGGCGCGATCGGGACAAGGCACGACGGTCAGGCGGTATTCGATGACGGACGCGATATACGCGTTCGCCACCTCCGCCCGACCTTTTAGGGACAGCTTCCTCTCGGACCATTGCTGGCAGAGAGTGGCCACCCTACTCGTTATCTCGTCCCAGTTCTTCTCTGTTTGCAGGTCCGGACCGAACCAGACTCCGAGCAACTTGACAGGACCGTCCGTCCAGCGTCCCACTACTGAGGCGCTGCCGGACGGTATGGGCTTGCTTCTCCAGGTGCCGAGCAGCAAACCCACCGACTTATCCCGGTTGATTTTCGCTCCCGTCACCGCTTCGTAGTCTTTCAGCGTCTCGCCGACAAGCTCGATGTGCTCGTGGCTAGACGCTATGACGGTGACGTCGTCCGCGTATGCCGACACGCTCGTCCCGCACCCCAGTTCTCGCGGGATGCCCCTCAGCGTCGCCAGCTTCCGCAGTAGTGGCTCGAGAGTCAATACGTACAGGAGCGGCGACAGGGGGCATCCCTGACGAACCGAACGTGCAATGTCGAAGGGTCCCGATAGACGTCCATTGACGCGAACAACCGAACGGATGCCTGTGTACAAGGCAGCCATCCAGCCGCGGAAAACGGGACCGAAGCCGGCCGCTTCGACGACGGCCTCCAAGTATCGATGGTCTACCCTATCGAAAGCTTTGGATTGATCCAAATTGATCAGGGCCCCACCCATGCCAGGTTCCTTAACTACCCTCTCTATGATGTAGCGCATCAGATGGAGGTTGTCATGGATGCTCCGGCCCGGCACAGCGCACGTCTGCTCCGTGCTGACCAGTTTCTCGATGACAAGCGCCAACCGCTTGGCTAACACCTTGGCCAAAATTTTCATGTCTGCATTGAGCAGAGTGATGGGCCTAAAGTTATCTATGGCGTCCCCCTTGTTTGAATCTTTCTTCAGCAGCGTTACCGCTCCTCGGCTCACAAAACCGGGAATGCTCCCGTTCTGCTTCCCGGGTGCAGTACACGGCCGCCAAGACTTCTCCAAACAAGTCTGGCATACAGTTGTAAAGCTCGTAGGGCAGACCATCCAAACCCGGAGATTTGTCCGTCGAGCAACCCGCCATCGCATCCCTCACCTCCTCCGCCGTGATGACCCCTTCGCAGCACTCCGCGTCTCTTGCCGAGAGTCGTGGCAAGCTGTTCAGGTAGGCACTAAAGTCCACCCTGCCTTCTCGCTCGCCACTCCTCCCGAACAGTCGGGCAAAATGCCGCTGAAACGCCTCGCACATCTTGCTCGGCTCGAGCAATTCGCGCCCCTGTTCGTCTACCAGAGACCGGATGGTGGCTCTGTTACCCCGCTGCGCCTCCGCCACCCGGGCCTCTCGTGCGGCTCCAACACCTTCATTCCTCAGAGCACGCATCCTTGCCCTGACAGCACACCCTTCGTATTTAGCATTGAAGTGTTGGTCGAGGGCCAACCTCGCCGCTAAAACGTCGGATGCGATGCCACTTCGCAATGCCTCTTCTAACTTTATCACTAGCTCCCCCTCTACTCTGTTCCTCTCTACAGCTAGTGCCCTGCTATACCTTATTGCTTCCGCCCTTACTGCTCTCTTGAGGGCAAATCACCATTTGTTGTTGACGATGGCTCCCGTCAAAGCCCTCTTTACTAACGTGCTAATCCGGTCTCTAAAAGCCTGTCTCGACGGGAAAGACGCGTTTAGTTTCCAGTAACCGGGACCCTGCCTATGTGCCTTATCTAAGTCTAGCGTACACGTCACAAGTTTGTGATCCGTGTAGCTGACTATGTGGAACTGTGGACATCCTAAACTATCTCTATCTCTTGTCCTACACACTATCCTATCTAGATACGATCTCGACGACCCAATGCGGTTGCTCCAAGTCCACGTTGGCACATTTGGGTGGTCGAGTCGGTACCTGTCAGACAACTGGAAGCGTCTGAGCAGGTCTATGAGGCCTTTGCATCCCCTTCTAGTTTTGTCACTCCCCACGTAGTCTAGATGCGTGTCCAAGGTAGCATTCCAATCCCCCACTAAAAGTAAAGGACGAGACGTTCCCAGGAATACTTCTAGACGTCGAAAGAAGTCTGACCGACCTGTTAAAGGAGGCACATTAACTGCCAGCAACCGAAAAGCGCCTCCATCGCTGCCGTCCACATCTAGGACAACCAGTCTACCCTCCGGGTCCGTAAATATCGTCTTTACTTGGAGATCCAGACTCTTGCGAAAAAGAACCGCCGTGCCACTACCGCCCATCCTCGGCAGACAGGGAGAAAAATAAATGTTAAACTGTCCGCCAAACATGGACTTTAGGGCCCGCGGTTCATGGAGTCTGGTCTCACTAATGGCTATGATATCCAAATTGTGTGACTTGATGTCATTTAAGAGGAACCCTTGTTTCCAAGGGGACCCTAAGCCACGCACATTCACACAACCAATCTTCACCATGATTCTATTTATACGTGTGCTTTAAAGCACAAAACAAAAGAACAAAAATTACTTACCGTTAGAAAGTTTTGTTTCCTCCTTGGATTTTTCACCAAGGAGGCTATTGTACAATTTCTTGCACAAATATTTCTGGAATCCCCCTACCGAGTTGGGGTAGAGGGATTTTATTGTGTTGTGTAATGCTGGTGTTACATGAATAATTTTAATGTGTTTTGGCGGTGTTGTACGTGGGTGGTTGTTGGTTTTGATATCGTTATTTGTGATGTTTGTTTTAGAGTTGATGTAATTCATCAACTCTGTGTTTGTACTGTCTATTGCTGTTAGCATTGTTTTTTTTATATTACTATTGGTGTTAGTAGTATTTTCGGGAGATGTGAATCTCCCTGCTTTGTTTGTGTTTGCATTTTGTTTTGTTTTCTTCTTACTGCGCTTCCTCTTTCCTTTCGTAGCTATTTTCCACTCCTCTCCACTCTCTTCATCGGATGATGGGAGATCTGAGGAGTCAGAAAGAGGTAACGGCAAATTTTGTGCGTCTGTGTGTGTTTCTGTGAATGTTTGTGTTGCTGTTTTTATTGATGTTGGCTGCTTGTTATTTGTTTGTGGTGTATGTGATATGGGGGAGGGAGAGGCAGTCTTGGAATTTTCTTTTTTTTCTTCTGTTTTTGCAGTTTCTGTTGTCTTTTCTGTTGTGGTTATTGCTGATATTTCTGTTGTTGTTTTTTGTGTTGCTGGTGGTGTTGGTAGTAAGGTTTTTCTGTTGGGGGTATTTGGTAGTTGCTTCTGTTGTTGTTGTTGTTGTTGTTGTTGTTGTTGTTTTTGTTTAGCGGCCAGAGGGCAGTCCTTTTTCAGATGTGCTTCGCTGTTGCATAGGTAACAGCGAGGTCGCCTGCCCTCTACCACCACATACAGCTTGTGGTCCTCTGCCAATCTAATGTTTGGAGGAATTTTCTGTGAAGCCTCCTCCGTGATGTGGAGAAGGATTTCCAGATTTTTCCCTCCCCAGTTCTTTTCCTCTCCGACCGTAATCTCCAAAATATTTGCCTCCTCCATTTCCAGGCACACGGCCGATATCAGCCATTGGGTGTCCACCTCCGATGGCACATTTTTTATCATAACTTTGGTCACTCTCTGTCCTAGATAACTCGGTATCATTACCAAGTCATCTGTGCGGAGAGAGAGTGTCGAAAATTGTTTAGCTAAATTTTCATCCAGAAATCTCACTTGCACCGTTCCAAATTTTCTTCCCCAGGTGACATGATTCTGATAAGGCCAAATTTTTCCAAGACAAACTTCAATTTTATCTGTGCTAACATTTTCTACACGTCTGGTTTTTGTGTTTACCAGTTTATAAATGATGCACTTTTTGTTTTTCATTTCTATAATATCTTTTGGTATGTTTATTCTGACATCATCTCCTTCTTTCGTAAGAAGGGATTTTGTGTCTTTTATTTGTTTTTGTGTGAATGTCACTATTGTTCTTTTTTCCTTTAGAGCATTTGCGAAATTTGTTTTTGTTGTGCTGGCGGACATGTTCTTCTGGATATTTTTGTTTATGTTGGTGTATGTACTGCCTGGTTCAAAGGTGGTGGTAGTGGCAGCAGAGTTTGTTGAACAGGTGATGGTGTCATTGCTGACGGCCGATAACTTTACGTCCTTGTTGTTGCTGTTGTTGTTGTTGTTGTCGTTGTTGTTGTTGTTGTTGTTGTCGTTGTTGTTGGTGGTGGTGATGATGGCGTCAGCAGCAATGGTGCTTACGTCAGAGACATTTGTGACGGTTTTTACGCATGGTTTTGTAACCTTGGTTACAGTTTTGTTTTTGTTGTTGGTGTTGGTGGTGGTGGTGGTGGTGGTGGTGGTGAGAGGGCTGTTAGTAGCTGTAATCACAGTCTTTGTGACGTTTACAGCAACTGCGTTCCTGTCACTGTATGAGCACGCGCTACTCTGTTCTTTTTTCTCTTCTGGCATCTGAAGCCTCGGGAAATGCTTGTCAAAAGAACAAGACAAGCGTTCCAAAATTATGTTTCTCGACATTTTTCAAATGTCAAGAAGGAAATTTTTGTATTTTGCTAGGGCCGAAACTGCCCCTGGGGGTCAATTCCTGCCCTTGAAAATACACACAAATGAAGCCTAGGTGCTTCGCAACAAAATTATTTAAAAATTCCAACAAAATGTGGACAATAAAAGGTCAAATAAACGTTTACCTTCGCAGCCGATGTGACAGCACGTCCGTGAGAAGAGACAGACAGATAGATAGATAGATAGATAGATAGATAGATAGATAGATAGATAGATAGATAGATAGATAGATAGATAGATATACAAACACATACACAACACACATACACTGAATCGAAAACGAAACGCAATTTTTTTCAAATGTCCTTTCTTTATGGTAAATTCTGAAAATTTATTTCGGGGATATAAGTGTAAATATGCTGGTTTATGGCTGAGAGCAAAATTGCGGGTAACCTTTCAACTTTCCCTGAAATGAGATGCCAAAATGCAGCTGCACTGAATGCTGTGGGTGGCAGTCACAAACAATTGCTATGAAATCTGATACGTGCGATATGCACGTGCATCTCGTAGAGGTTATGGGTGTCAAAATCAACTCGAACCGCGTTCCTGGCATTCGTAAATTCGATGCATCAGGTATGACCCGATTGTCAGCACCGCAGAGAAAACAAGCTATCGGCCGATTGCAAGCAGGGCAGCGTGCCCTGGTGGTTGCAAAAGTTTACAATGTCCATGTCAGCACCACCAATCGCCTGCAACAGCGATACAACAACACCGACAGCAGTGTAGACCGTGCCCACAGAGGGCATTCCCGAGTGACCATGTCCAGGCAGGACCGCTTCATCCACCTGCAACACCTCCGTGATCGCTTCCGACCAGCCAGCTCGCGAAACCATTGACACTGGACAGCAACCCATGAGCGACGATAACCTGCGCTGCCGTCGTCTTAACCGAGGGCCTGCCCTCACAACCCACCACCGTCAGGCACGATTACAGTGGGTTACACAGCACCGATATTGGCGGCATCAACAATGGAGGTCGATAGTCTTCTGTGACGAGAGCCGGTACTGCGTTTCACCTCGGATGGCAGAGTGAAGGTGTGACGTAGGAGGTGTGAACACCACAGCGACGCATGCGTCATAGAGAGAGACGCGTGGGTTGGCCAAAGTATCACAGTTTGGGGTGCTATAGGCCTGAATCAGAGGATCGGGCCCCTTGTGTTCCAAAATGTTGGTGCAGGCAGAGGGAATGGCATCACGGCGTAGCGCTGCGTTGACCAGATGCTAAGACCTCACATCGTGCCCTTCTTCGCGCGTCACCATAGCCACGTGTTCCAGCAGGACAATGCTCCCTCCCACACAGCCTAGGTCACCATGGACTTCCTGCGTCAGCACGACATCAGAACCATGCTGTGGCCGGCTCTCAGCCCGGGTTTGAACCCAATTGAACACTTGTGTGATGAAATCCAGAGACGGCTGAACTAACTCGTGTGGAACTGGAGGCAGCTTTCTTCAGGGTGTGGAAACAGATGCCAATGGCTTTTGTGAACACCCAGGGTGGGCATATACGTTTTGAACACTCAAGGAGGGTAAACACGGTTTTGAACACGTCACGTCCTACAATCTCGATATGCTGGATCCACCCACTGCTGGAACGCATGACAACGACCCATAGACTGTGGTCAAAGTGTATCCAAGAAATTGACTTTATCAGATTTATCAAAATTTGTCTCCGACATAATGAAGTTAGAACATATTTCACAGTCGCACACGTCTCGCGTTTCTTTGGCGGTTCAGTGTTCAAACCATGCTGACACAAAATAAAAATAAATATATATCAAATCTTACGAGGCAAAGGGTGACAGTGATTTCGAAGTTCCGATTTGTTCTCCATTATAAACCGATATAATCTAATAAAAAGTATCGAGTAATTACTCTTTTATTCTCATTTACTCTTTTACTTGTTTCAGTCATTTGACTGCGGCCATGCTGGAGCACCGCCTTTAGTCGAGCAAATCGACATCAGGACTTATTCTTTGTAAGCCTAGTACTTATTCTATCGTTCTCTTTTGCCGAACCGCTAAGTTACGGGGACGTAAACACACCAGCATTGGTTGTCAAGCGATGTTGGGGGGGGGGGGTGGCAAACACAGACACACAAACACAAACACACACACACACATATATATATATATACATATATACGACGGGCTTCTTTCAGTTTCCGTCTACCAAATCCACTCACAAGGCTTTGGTCGGCCTAAGGCCATAGTAGAAGACACTTGCCCAAGGTGCCACGCAGTGGGACTGAACCCGGAACCATGTGGTTGGTAAGCAAGCTACTTACCACAGCCACCCCTGCGCATTTTAATGTTGAATTGTTTTTATATGTTACTCCACGAAAGAAAGGCAAACATGAATACACACGCGCTCGCACGCGCGTAAGTGTGTGTGTGTGTGTGTACGCGCACGCGCGCTCGTTTGTTTTCAATGTAATATCTGTTCCCTCCTGCATCAACATTATTATTCAACAACCCGACGTGGTATTCGTCCAGTAACTTCGTCATGAAAACGAAAACGTGTGACAAGTAGTCGAGTCAAAGAGACGAAGATCGTTTCCATTACTCTGGGGCTTTGTAAGTATTTGTCCTTGAAAGATGATAGCTGGAACTTAATTTTATATACATCTGTCTGTCTATTGTTCCCCGACATGGATAAAACATGATATTTCCTGAGTTGCAGATTTAACTTAATCTGTAATGCAATGACATTCAATAACATACGTTATTTTATTTTACTTTTTTTTATTATTATTATCTGTGTCAACAACACAGGAGAGCTTTTGTGATGTCTTATTACTAGCGTGTGTGACAGGTACCGAGCGAATAATACGATCGCATAGGAGAAGATAGATAGATAGATAGATAGATAGATAGATAGATAGATAGATAGATAGATAGATAGATAGATAGAGAGAGAGAGGGGGGGGAGAAAGAGAGAGAGATGATGATGATGATGATGATGATGATGATGGAGGGATAGATAAACAGAGAAAGATAAATGTATATATATATATATATAGAGAGAGAGAGAGAGAAAGAGAGAAAGAGAGAAAGAGGGAGAAAGAAAGAGAGAAAGAGGGAGAAAGAAAGAGAAAGTGAGGGAGCGGGAGAGAGAGAAACAGAGAAAGAAGAAAGTGATAGTGAGGGGGAGAGGGAAAGGGAAAGAGAGAGAGACAGACAGACAGAGACTAAGAATGTTAAGATTTGCTTGATCGCTGACATGTCATAGCGGAGTCAAGGAGAATGTTACAACTTAGTATATACGAAATTGAAATTAGACACAGGAGTGGCTGTGTGGTAAGCAGCTTGCTTACCAACCACATGGTCTCGAGTTCAGTCTCATCGCGTGGTACCTTGGACAAGTGTCTTGTACTGTAGCCTCGGCCGATCAAAACCTTGTGAGTGGATTTTGTAGACGGAAACTGAAAGAAGCCCGTCGTATATATATATTTTTTCGCCATGATAGATCGCTGACCACTACATTTATAATTTTTTTCTCCTTGTTTCTTTCTGTGTTCATTTCTGTTGAAGAGCGTAGGCTCGAAACGTTAAAGACTTTCTCTATTCCCGAGCGTTATACTAATACATTCTTTTGTTGTTTACACCACCTGTCTTCCCCTGTTGTTTTTTCGTGAATTGTCCCTATTTTTATATATATATATATATGTGTGTTTGTTTGTGTGTGTGTGTGTGTGTGTGTGTGTGTGTGTGTGTGTGTGTGTGTGTATGTTTGTGTGTCTGTTTGTCCCCCCCCCCCAGCATCGCTTGACAACCGATGCTGGTGTGTTTACGTCCCCGTAAACTAGCGGTTCGGCAAAAGAGACCGATAGAATAAGTACTAGGCTTACAAAGAATAAGCTCTGGGGTCGATTTGCTCCACTACAAAGGCGGTGCTCCAGCATGGCCGCAGCCAAATGACTGAAACAAGTAAAAGAGAGAGTAAAAAAGTACTTTAGATTCATTTGTTATTGTGTAAACCAGCGTTTTTTTCAAGCTTTTTTGTCGTGACCCACTGAAGGGCCGGGACCACAGTTTGAAAAAAACGCTGGTGTAGACAACTATGCACATAATTATTTGAAAAGAAATATGTCTCTTTTTACGTATTCGTGCGCATTATTATTGCTTTCAAATAACAAAAAATACAGTAATCCCTCGACTATCGAGGATGTTACGTTCGAACCCCACGCCCCGCGATAAGTGAAAATCTGCGAAGAGCCTTGTGAGTGGATCTGGTAGACGGAAACTGAAAGAAACCCGTCGCATTTACATATTATCGGTATTTCGCCCGTTGCTACGTTCTAAGTTCAAATCCCGCCGAGGTCGACTTTGCCTTTCATCTTTTCGGGGTCGATAAATTAAGTACCAGATGTGTACTGGTGTCGATCAACTGGCGTCCCTCTCCCAAACTTTCAAGCTTTGTGCCTATAGTAGAAAAGATCATCATCATCATCATCATCATCATCATCATCATCATTATTATTATTATTATTATTATTATTATTATTATTATTATTATTATTATTATTATTATGGAAAAGGTGGAGGGCTGGCAGAATCGTTAGCACGCTGGACGAAATGCTTAGTGGTTTGCCCGTCGCCATGTTCTGAGTTCAAATTCCGCCGAGGTCGACTTTACCTTTCATCCTTACGGTATCGACAAATTAAATACCAGTTGAACACTGGGGTCGATTACATCGATTCGCCCCCACCTCCCCCAAGCTGTCCTTGTGACAAAATTATTATTATTATTATTATTATTATTATTATCGTCATCATCATCATTATAATTATTATTATTTTATGTTTGACTTTTGCTTTGCATTTGTACAAGTTGGATCCAAGTCTCACCCAGAGACCCCAGGAGACAACAAGTTAGAAGTTCATGTAGGTGTTATGCCTAGGGTACCATATATTTGAATTTGTACCGTGTTGTTCTAGAGAATGTTTAAGAAACCATAAGAAAATTATGTGTTTGTTTTAAAATTTGAGATCACATAGACAGTATTTTACGTAGGATATTATTATTATTATTATTATTATTATTATTATTTACTTATTTTCTTCTACATGCCTGGGGGTCGATGAGGGGGTTAAGGATTCCATGAAAGACCCCTGTACTAAATCTTTCGCCTATGGACTCCCTTTGACTCTTATTTCATTCTTTGCAACCTCACAGCTATCCTTTATATATATTAAAAAATTCCAATTGTATTTTTATAATTAAACATCAAGAATTATATTCTTTTATTCTTTTACTTGTCTCAGTTATTTGACTGCAGTCATGCTGGAGCACCACCTTAAAGAGTGCTAGACGAAGAAATCGACCCCAGGACTTATTCTTTGTAAGCCTAGTACTTATTCTATCGGACACTTTTGCCGAACCGCTAAGTTCGGGGACATAAACACACCAACATCGGTTGTCAAGTGATGGTAGGGCGACTAACACAGACACACAAATATACATACATACATACACACACACACACACACACACACATATATATATATATATAAACACGACGGGCTTCTTTCAGTTTTCGTCTACCAAATCCACTCACAAGGCTTTGGTCGGCTCGAGGCTGTAGTAGACACTTGTCCAAAGTGCCACGCAGTGGGTCTGAACCCGAAACTTTGTGGTTGGGAAGCAAGCTTCTTACCACACAGCTACGCCTACTCCTATATATAATTTTTACAAATAAATCCTTTATGTACCCCCAAAGGTCACATTGACCCCCAAGAACCATAGGGATCCCCCGGGGTCATATGAACCTCGGTTGAGAATCACTGATATAAAGGAATGTCTGTAACGCACGCAATCCGGCAATACGTGTTCCTTTCCATCCAAAACATTTAATTCATTGTAGGATATTTCCTGAATATAAAACAGTTATAAAATGATGGTTTCTAGTTTTGGCACAAGGCCAGTAATTTCGGGGGAGGGGGTAAGTCGATTAAATTGATCCCAGTGATCAATAACCAGTATTTATTTTATCGACCTCGAAAGGATGAAAGGCAAAGTCGGCATCGGCGGAATTTGAACTCAGAACGTAGCGACAGGCGAAATACCGCTAAGCATTTCATCCAGCGCGCTAACGATTCTGCCAGCTCGCCACCTTAATAATAATAATAATAATGATCTTTTCTACTATAGGGTCAAAGCCTGAAATTTTTGGGAAGAGGGCCATTTGATTAGATCGACCTCAATACACAACTGGTACTTAATTTATCAACCCCGAAAAGATGAAAGGCAAAGTCGACCTCGGCGGAATTTGAACTCAGCACGTAAAGACCGACGAAATGCCGCTAAGTGCCATAATTTTGAATAGATTGACAACCAGAAATGTTAGACTTTGCTTCTCGTCGTAATTTTCCAAGTCAGTCTGCAAGTTGTTATAACGGTTAGTGACTTTGTTGTTTCTGATTTTTCTGTTGTTAATTACTGCTGTGTGTCTTAAGACTTGTTTTTCTTCCTTGCGGCAGTCCTGTTTATGCTCTCCCCTTGTTTAAAGGGGGAAGCGCAGTCGTGAAAAATGAAATACGACAATTTGAGTTCTTCAGAATTCAGAACGTCCGAGGAAGAATTGCTGAGAGCAATTTCTGTGGCGGACAAGAAAGAAGGAAAAAATGAATTTTGCGGCCGTAGCCAAAAGCCACAACAAAGAAATAAATTTGAATATCGAGGAACTTGGAAAATACAAGAATATGCTACGTAGGGAGGGGCACGACGTGAAGGGGACTTCTCCCCAAGAAGTGACAAGGAAAACGAAGGAAAAAGTAATAATTTACAGGACCTACAGTGTAAAAGCAAGAAAAATTGAGACGATGACAACGAACCAAATAGAAAAGGCTCTAAAAGCCATCTGGCGGGGAATTTCTTACTTTGTCAGAGGAAGGAAATTCGGGACAGTGCAATTTCGAGATGAGGCTACTGCTAGGCAGCATTCGGCAACCTCCTTGAAGACCGATGAGGTGGTACTTCTGCCCATCTACCTTGGAAGACGTGCTTCCAGAGTAAGGATAGAAGACATTACCCCGGAAGTAGATATGACTTGGCTAGTAGCTGCAACACTATTAGGCCTCGAGGAAAAGATAGTGGTCCTCCAAGCCACCAGTACAGGGCACAAAAATTGGCAAGGGTAGAGCCTTGATATGGTTATCCAGGCTGTCCCGGTGGTCCTAGAAAATATGGTAGAGATCATAACGGTCAACGAAGTAATAATACTCAGGGTTAAAGTGGAGGGCAGGATCCCTCGCTGTTACAAATGTGGCTCGAAAGGCTACATTAGAGCGAAATGTCCTCCACCGCCCGTAAAAACACAAGAGGTACTCGATAATGGAAAAGAAGCTGCACCTCCACCGCCGGCGCGAACCAGTGGGGAGAGAGCTCAGCACCGAGGAAGAAGGAGAAAACAAAGAGAAAACCAAAGACGGATGGGAAGCAGCAGGCGAGAGGGGCAGAAAGAGGAGAAAAAAGGCTCAATCTGTGAATGCTGACCCTCATCCTACACCCACCCGACTCCCACCCAGACCCACTCTGCCCCACCCTTACCCTGCAAACAAAATCCTCAAAATCTAACATGCTAGTATACAGTTAAAATTGTCAGGACGGTTCCATCTTTATCCAATCAATCTAACAGTAAATGGCGTCATGAATGTGATGTTTGGTCTTTTGCCGATGTTGCAATAACCAGAAGAACTGAAGAGAATTGTCGCAGAAGGCTTTTCTTAAAATTGAAATTTTTAGAGTGAATCTCATCCCTTTACATGATTACATTAGATTATGAATGGGAGGGAATGATATTTTCAGAGCGATTCTTCTGAAATCAAGACATTAAAGTTGATTTCCACCATTACCACCACCACTTACGTTCATTTACATAAAAAAGTCTACAATATGTATACAAATTATGCAGAATTTGTGTTAAAGATGTGCATGATTGTAGCCATTGCTTTCGTGTCTGTCTTAAATGCTTTTATTTCTTGGGATATTTGTGAGAAAATAATGGGTTCTCCGAAGAAGCCCAGCCAGTCGTAAAATAAATAGAGGAGATGGTAGAATGATAGTCCAAAGCGTCGCCAAGTACGGTGACCTTCTCGCTTCGATCCATACACTTTAGAATAGTTTTGCTGCAACTGAGGAAGGACTTCAAGATAAACCATTCATGAGAAGGGCAGCATCGATTATTCAGCTGATCGATCGAGGCATCCGACTTTACGGTCTAGAAATTTTTCAGAAATCTTCGAAAAGAAAAAAATGAAGAAAAGAATTCACAATAGAACAGCTTAAAATCGGTGCAGGAATTTTATATCGATTAAAAGGAAAAAGAAATATTACGATAGGTTGTGTGGCTAAGAAGTTCGCTTTGCAACCACCTGGTTTCAGGTTCAGCCCCACTTCGCGGAGCACTTTGGACCAATGTTTTTTGTGTGTATTTGGTTGATGGGAACTGTGCGGAAGCCTGTCATATATATATATATATATATATATATATATATATATGTATATATGTACGTATATCTTTATATATGTATATGTATGTATATATATATGTATATATATATATATATATATATATATATATACATATATATATGAGTGTGTGCCTTTGTTTGTGTCTGTGTTTGTCACCCATCCCCACAGCTTGACAACTGGTGTTGGTTTGTTTACGACCCCGCTAATTAATAGTTCGGCAAAAGAGACCGACAGAAAACGTAAACACTTGGGTAGATTTGTTCGACCCCAAATCTTTCAAGGCAGGGCTCCAGCATGGTCGCAACGTCAATGACTTAGATATGTAACAAAAAAAACAAAAAAAAAAAAACAAATAGACAATTCACTAAGAATTCAACTCAAAGATTCTTCAAAATCACAAATATTGGATTATTTACGAGGCATTTCTCATAATTTATATTTTTAGAATGTTTCCTCTTTCCGCCATTTTAAGATAGTGTTATATTTTTTACTGCAGTTTTTATGATTCTATTACAAACGCAACTTGATTTATTTTCATGTATCTGTTGAGTAAATATATTTTATATTAATACTTATTTGCCTTTGAAATAAATTCATTTTTCTTTGTTAATGAAATGTGACGTATATATATTCTGCAAATAAAAACTTTAAATAAATGTCTAGCGATGTGTTTACTCTGCAGATAAAAAGCATGACGATCAATTTTAAATATACCAATGATGTTTTTCCCATGGCGACGAATTGGCTGGCGATGTAATTACCTTGCAAGAAAATTACAGGTATGTGTTGATTGCGACGTATTTTTTGATAGTACAGCAGAGGCGTAGATCAGACAAGAATGACTTGCCAGTCTATTTTCCAATCAAAAGAATGTAGAACAACTTTAAATAATATATATTTTAAATAATATATGCTTAAAATATTCACAGCATTAATCAAAAGGACTGGAATAAATTTAAATATAAGAAAGTTATTGCAGCATTTGTAACATCAGGTTATTATTCGCCTCTATTCGTCAGTCTCCACTTAGTCTTTATTTGGTTGTATGTGTATTTGGGTGTAAGTGGGTCTGACTGTGCATGTATATACGTATCATATGTGTGTAGGATGAGAATGCGCATTTCAAACGGAGAGAGTGTAGAAGTTGAGTCCGTATAGTGTGTATGTTCAAAGTGTGAAAATGAGTTCTTATTCGCCAAACACAGAGCAATGTTCGTGACGGATGTCTTTTACGAAAAGTGCTTGTGGAAAACTCAAAGAATTTTGAATCATAACCATATAAAAAATGTAGAAATCTTAAGAAGAACTCTGTTGGGAAGACTTCAATATATGGTAACAGAATGAAGAATGCGATTGACTGGTCAAGGTATGTGACAACCAGATAATCAGAATACAAAAAAAGCAGCTTGTGACGAGCAGCAAGAAGAGGCAAGGGAAAACAGTGAACTACGGGTCATATAACGTTAAGAGGATCTGAAAGGTGTTAACAGACATCTTCTTCTGAGAAACCAGAACATGCAATCTATCGGACACACTGAAGGAGAACTGTCGCTCGAGGCGCAACTGTATGCGAGATAGACTGGCTGATTGATAAAAACGGAAACCAATTGGTTTACAAAAAGTTTTATGTTTCATTATACAAACATTTTAAATTGATTTTAAGCTCCCAAAGTGTCCTCCTATCATGTCATGAGTTTTTTCTGTCTTATCATTATGATCAGTACAATAATTCTTTTTCTAATTAACAGCTCCTGTACCACCCTATACCTTCCTCATGGTATCTAATTAGAAGATATTGCTTTTACGGAAACACAGCCGATACTCATGTAAGAATATGAAGGAAAGACCTACCAACAGGCCAGTAACCCTCCAGACTTAGCAAGTTGTGACTGTTGCAACATAAATTGTTATGTGTTTGTGTGTGAGTAAATATATATATATATATATATATATATATATATATATATATATATATATATATATACTCACACACACACGCTCACAACCATATAAGGAAATAAAATGACAAGCGACTAAGAAATTATGTTATTTTAATTATTTATTATGTTCTGTACTCGACTGACACTTTGTCCTGAAGCATATATATATAAGCAGCAAGGATATCCAGAGGTAATGCAGTACGATCGTTTCACGCAACTCCATTTAATTAAACAATGCAACCATTACATCAATTTAAATGCAGAGCAATCCTCAATTGCACAAAGGCATAGAATTTAATTAAATTAAAACAGATGAAAGCAGCATGTTCTTTGTCTATCTCCTTAACTTCTTGGAGATTTTAAGTAATATTATACTAATGTGTCCATCTGTTTTAATTTAATTAAATTCTATGCCTTTCTGCAGTTGAGGATTGCTCTGCATTTAAATTGATGTAATGGTTGCATTGTTTAATTAAATGGAGTTGTGTGAAACGATCGTACTGCATTACCTCTGCCTATGGATGACTAAAAGTGGTTTAAAACCGGAAATGGAGGCTTTAATCTGTATTGCCCAAGACCAAGCACTAAGAACGAATTATATCAAATGCAGAATAGACAACACATCAGAAAGTGATAAGTGCAGAATTTGTAGACAAAATGGCGAAACCGTATGGCATATTACCAGCCAATGTACGCTACTAGCCCAGAAAGAATATAAGAGACTTCATGACAATATAGCAAGGATTGTCCATTGGATACTTTGCAAAAAGTATGGACTTGACAGAGCAAAAAATTGGTACGACCACAAACCTGAAGGCATCGTCGCAAATAAAAGTCAAAGGTCCTACGGGATTTTATGATTCAGTGCGACCATGAGTTAGAGAATAGGAAGCCAAACATAGTGTTAATTGAGAAAGAAAACAAACTATGCTGGATCATAGATATAGCATTCCCAGCTGATAACAAGGTATGCGATAAAGAAGGAAAAGTCGATAGATATGACAGGTTAGCTTGGGAGGTTAAGCAGTTGTGGTCGATAAAAAAAGGTAGTAGTAGAACCAATAAATGTCGGAGCCCAGGGAACAGTGAATAAAAATTTTGAGTAGTACATGGAACAAATAGGGTCTGCAATAAGGGTGGAACACTTGCTGAAAAAAGCACTGCTTGGAATCGCTCGAATACTCTGGATGGTGCTCGAAAAATAAGAGACGTTACCTTAGTTCACTGGTAGTGAACAGCTGACACCGTAGTACATCTCCAGCGTTAGAAGCTGTGAAAAGGCAATAATAATAATAATAATAATAATAATAATAATAATAATAATAATAATAATAATAATAATAATAATATTCGTATCATTATTATTATTATCATTGTTATTATTATTATCATCATCATCATTATTAAGGTGGCGAGCTTAGTAAGAGAGTCTTTCTAAACAACCATTTCGGCACTCATATCAAAGTTCTGTATAGATGCAAAACATTGACCAAGTACTAACTAACCCTCTTCCACCGAATAACACCGAAGTATAATGTGATGACCATCAACAGACCGAAAAAATTCACAAGGCTCGCTAAATCTCCTCTAATTTCATGCCGTTAGATGCATTAATGATAATTACTCTTCCTTGGATAGGCCGCCACCCTTTCATATCGTAATAAATGAGATGTAAAAATACCCAACCAACACATGCCATCGGGTTCAGTTTAAAACCTACCAAATGGTAACGTAAAGAATAGAATATGGAGCTTTTACATTGTTGAACAAGCAGTTAGAAAAAGCAGTTAAATTTATCTTTCGACGCTCCCTCCTATTGTCTTTTGAAAGGAAGGACAGATCAGTTAATACAATTCTAGTTTGACTGTGTCTGAAGAAAAAAGATAAAAAGCAAAAAACAAGAAAACGTGGTAGCCACAGCCGGCACACTTTTAATTCTAGGTCTTCCAACGAGTTAAACAAAACCAACAACTTCTACTTCTACTACTACTACTACTGCTGATGTTACTGCTTCTACTAGTTTTAATTCAAAATTATACGAACTTGGTGATTTCGTTTCCACACTCCTATCAAGTCTCAGACCAATGTCACCAAGAAGTTTATATTAAACTGCGTCATATATCAAAAACTATAGTGAGATGCAACAGGTCAGAATGCTCTCAGTAGTAGTGATACTAGTAGTTTGTCAATACATTAAATTGGAAGACATTAGTCGCCAAAATACGATAAAAATAAAATTAAAATGAAGTACTGGCTACGCTCGTATTATATATACTAATAAAATAATGTCATCTGCGCCATTAAGATGTTGCTATTAACTCTAACCGTTGAAGCTTTTCAGAAAAGCATTTATTTATTTCATTTTTTCTTTAACTGGTTTCATTCATTTGACTGTAGCTAAGATAGGATGCTGTTGACTGTAGCTAAGATAGGATGCTGTTGACAAGGAGGCTAAGTCTATCAATTGACTCCATACTTATTTCAGTAATTCTGATACAAATTTTAACGATGCCTATTTATCGAATTGCTAGTTCAGCATTGGCTTGAAGTGATACACATGCACACAGTCATACGTTAACGCGTACACCCAGAGGCATATATATACATGTGTGTGTACACACACACACACACACATATATATATAGGCGTAGGAGTGGCTGTGTGGTAAGAAACTTGCTTCTCAACCACACGGTTCTGGGTTCAGTCCCATTGTGTGTCTTCTACTATAGCCTCGGGCCGACCAAAGCCTTGTGAGTAGTTTTGGTAGACGGAAACTGGAAGACGTCCGTATATATATATATATATATATGTATGCATATATACATGATAGTGGCGAACAGTGAGAATGAGTGCTCCACACAGCATTCGGGACATTTCTTTTTTTTTGTGGACAAAGAAGGCAGCCAATGGTTTCCTTTGGTTAAGGACTCTACAATTTTCAAATGATCTGCTTTGGAATAATCTCCATTTTGGATGAGAATATGGTTGCCATTTTAATCCACACACACACACACACACACACACACACACATATATATATATATATATCACCTAACTGTCTGGATGTTTTGCGTCCTTGTCCCATTCTGTACTATATATATATATATATATATCTATATATATATATATATATATATATATATATATATATATATATATACGCATGCACACACATTTATACATACATGCATACATCAGCATATTTCCCCTCTACCAAATTCTACTCGCGTACCATTGGTCAAGGTATAAACGGCGTCAACATTTTAAATCTTGTTTCTTTTTGAAGTCTGAAGCCGTTCTTTTTTTGTTATTTTTTTCTCTCTGTCTTTCTTTCTCTCCCTCTTCTTCTTCTTGTTCTTCTTGTTCTTCTTCTTCTTCTTCTTCTTCTTCTTCTTCTTCTTCTTCTTCTTCTTCTTCTTCTTCTTCTTCTTCTTCTTCTTCTTCTTCTTCTTCTTCTTCTTCTTCTTCTTCTCCTTATTATTATTATTATTATTATTATTATTATTATTATTATTATTATTATTATTATTATTATTATTATTATTCAGTAGTTTTATTTTTATAACGTGCTTTCACTTCACTACCGAGCGCAGCTCTGTGCGCCTTGGGTATGTGCTGTGGTTTGCTGTGGTGCTCTTATGTTTACTGTATTGAAAGTGTTTTGCGTAGAATGTGTGCAGTACCCAGTAGTGCAATTTTCTGTATGTTATATATATTTGTAAGTCCTGGTGTTTTTGTTATGTATTTGTCTGAATATTTTTTTTATTATACCTAAGGCACCTACTATGATAGGAATTGTTTCTGTTTTTAGGTTCCACATTCGAGTTATCTCTATTTCCAGGTCTTTGTATTTTGAAAGTTTTTCCATTTCTTTTAGAGAAACGTTGTCATCTGCTGGTATTGAAACATCAATTAGAAGGCATTTTTTTCCTTCATGATCTTTGACAACTATATCTGGTCTATTCGCCTTAATTTCTCTATCTGTGTGTATTGGCATATCCCAGAGTATGGTTGCTTTCTCGTTTTCTGTGACCTTTTCTGGCGTGTGTTTATACCATCTTTTTTCTGTTGCTATTCCATATGTGCTGTGGTTTGCTGTGGTGCTCTTATGTTTACTGTATTGAAAGTGTTTTGCGTAGAATGTGTGCAGTACCCAGTAGTGCAATTTTCTGTATGTTATATATATTTGTAAGTCCTGCTATTTTTGTTATGTATTTGTCTGAATATTTTTTTATTATACCTAAGGCACCTACTATTATTATTATTATTATTATTATTATTATTATTATTATTATTATTATTATTATTATTATTATTATTATTATTGTTATTATCATTATTTGAAACGAAATCATTCTGAATACAAATCGAGCATTGATCGATATAACACGATTTCTGTAGAATTTCACTTGATTAGGCAAATACAAGGCCTTAAATTTTAGCGAAGGACGGATGAAGCAGGATGAAGTGTGGGGGGGGGGGGAATGAGAAGAAGAAATATAATGCTGTGATGCGTATGCTGTTCTCTCAAGAGTATTAACATGATAAGTGAATTTACTCTCTCCCTGGAGGCAAAATGAATACTGATAGTTTATCCATTCGACTACTACCGTCGTCACTTTATCTAGTATAAGAATGTACTGTGAAGAGATATTAGTGTTGTTTTGTGTGATGAAGACAGACGTCTTACTTGCCTAAGATGTCTATCACTTCCTCTTGGCAACTAAAACCGTGTTTGAAAATAATATAATCTTTCGATATTCAAATTACGTGCTTGAAAAAAAAGTGAAAAAAACAAAAACTGAAAGAAACAAAAATGTAGAAGCAGACGATAAGGAGATAAAAGGAATGAAAAAATAAAGAAGGGGTAGGAAAGAGAGGGGAAGAAAGAGGGAAGATAATGGCAGGGAGGAGAGGGAGAAGTAAGAGATATTTAAATACATGCAATACCATATCAACCACTACTTATACGTTAAGATGCATATACATGTTTACTAGTAAACAGTGCATGTATCCGGAATATATATATATATATATATATATATATATACATATATACATATATATATATGCACGTATGTTTGTATAAATGCATATATATATATATATATATATATATATATATATATATATATATATATATATATGCATGTATATATCGTATGTATATGTAATATGAATGTGTGTGTGTATATATATATATATGGGTGTATAAGTAGGTATAGGAAATCTAACGGTATGAATGTTATTCCGTTTTTGGCCTCTTCTTTTGGTATCAGTCATTTTTAGTGTTTATGTGTCTCCCCAAAACGAACTGGATATGCACCGCACGTAAATGATCATCTCGTTAAAACGGTTGTTATAGTTTAATTCTCAAAGCGGTTCACTGATTGGGTATCCACTTTTATGTAAAAGATAGGAAAGAATAAGTGAAAAAATAAAGGTCTTCAAGGAACTCGAAACGTTATGTATATACAATTAATTTTACATTTATATAGTATCTCATAGTTCTTCTACATCTATATCCATAAACAGAGTGTTTCTCGGTGTTTGTGCTTCGTCAGTAATGTGTAACAGACAGGAACTTCATTATACTATTACAAGTAACATATTCAAGTTGTATTCTTCGTCGTAAACCAGGTCGAGCGATAGAGTAAGAGAGAAAGGTTACAAAAAATAGTCGTACGTATTTTTAGGGAGAGAGCGAGAAAGAGAAAGGGAGAGAGAACAGCGAGAGAAAAACACACACACACACACACACACACATATATATATATACATATATACACACACACATACATACATATATACATACATACACGCAAACGCACGTATACATTTTTTATATACAAATAGTATATAGATACATGCGTACACATACATACATACATACATACATACATACATACATACTGACAGCTATTCCTACTACTGCTACCATCACCTCCCAACAACAATTAGAAGCAAACCAAACACCAGTACCCTGTAAGAAAAACATTTTTACTTCCAGAACTGATATCATGGCAGATTAATTTCATTTAATTTATTTCTATTTATCTTTCCTTTCATTTCAGCATGACTAAACCGTGTTTTTAAGTGATGGGAACCGGTAGTATATTTTCATAGAAATGTAAATACCGTGATAAAGTCCACAAATTTACTCACATGAAACTTCTCAAACTCTTCAATATGTGTGTGTGTGTGTGTGTGTGTGTGTGTGTGTGTGTGTGTGTTTACTTTTTATCTTACTTTTTATCGGATTTAGAATGAAGATTACACTGGTGACACACAGTTTCCGTCTCCCAAAGTTCACTCATAAGGAATTGGTCAACCATAGTCTATAGCAGAAGGTGTTTGTCTAATGTACGGTGCAGTCTGTGCAAATCCAGCACAACGTTAATGCTGAGTATACAGCTATAGGTGTGCATCCCACAACTTACTTGTAAATTCAAACGTATGTATGCGTCGGTCTCTCTGGCTGGCTATCTATCTATCTATCTATCTATCTATCTATCTATCTATCTATCTATCTATCTATCTATCTATCTATCTATCTATCTAGAGAGTAGAGAGGCAAGTGTTGTCTAGCAAATGTTTCGAAAAAAGATGGATACATGTAGCAAGAATGGCACGTATAAATGACGAAGCCACCTTGACCATGATTCTATAAAACGTTTTAAAATTTTGTAAACAGAGAGTTACTCACGTTTCTTGCTTAAATAAAAGAAATTTTATTTAACTGTAACGCTAAAGACCGAGGTTACCGTGGTCTTTTCGTAGGTTTTTCTTTCCACGGATAACCTCCCCATTTATTGGGAATTTTTTGTATTATTTCGTATTTTTTGTAAATACCCCAAACGTTTTCCGATGTTTTTTTTCATCGTTGTCCCCACTTTTGTTTTTTTTTTCTGCTTTGTTTTCGACCCCCTCGAAAAGAAAAACTCTACATTTGTATTTTGTCCCCTCTGTGTTGAGCCCTGTGTGGCTAATAAAGAAACCTATCTATCTATCTATCTATCTATCTATCTATCTATCTATCTATCTATCTATCTACCTATCTGTCTGTCTGTCTATCTGTCTGTCTGTCTTTCTCGCTTTCTGTCTGTCTGTCTATCTATCTATCTATCTATCTATCTATCTCCGTGTGATTATGGAAAATCGCTTTTCTTTTAGACATATTGAGAACACAACTGGTTCTAGAAGTTTATTTGAAATAAAGTTATCACATCCATCATCGATGTTTCTCAGTTTTCACACTCATTTTCAGGATGGTTTGATGCTGGAGTGTGTTGCATTCCGAAGGTTATGTCTACACCAATCACATTGTAAGCTTTACCATCAGAATTTGAAGTTTTGATTTTCAGATAATGTCATCAGTCAGCTATTTATATTCCTCTAATCTATGTTATGTGTGTGTTTATTTTAGCATTGTGAACTATTATGAGTACTACCATCATTGTTAATCGTGATCTTTCTGTAGAGTATAGATGTCTTTTCCACTAATGTCTTTCTGTCCTGATTTCTTGTGTGTTGCGTTGCATAGTGTTTTGCAATTACATCTGGTAAATCCTTGATGTGTCGGTAGAAGAGTTTTGTAACAGTATAGCCAATGTAGCAGCTAGAGCTATGAACTTTCAAACTTACCCATTTACGATCGAATTCATTCGCGACTTTGGTCATTAGTAGCTTGTCACCAGGTTTATATGTTTGTGGTTTGTTATTGATTGGAAGGTGGAGGCGCAATGGCTCAGTGGTTAGGGCAGCGGACTCGCGGTCATAGGATCGCGGTTTCTATTCCCAGAGCGGGCGTTGTGAGTGTTTATTGAGCGAAAACACCTAAAGCTCCATGTGGCTCCAGCAGGGGATGGTGGCGAATCCTGCTGTATTCTTTCTCTCACTCTTTCTTCCTGTTTCTGTTGTGTAATTCAAAGAGCCAGCCTTGTCACACTGTGTCACGCTGAATATCCCCGAGAACTACGTTAAGGGTACACGTGTCTGTGGAGTGCTATTATGCATTTAATTTATAGAATACATAATAGTGACAGAAGCAGTTTTAATAGCAAAAGGTAACATTTATCTCCACTTAAAAGTGGATGTTGTGTTAGAACAAAGAATACTGGGTTACATACCATGAGAGAACCTCTCATGTGGACTTATGATGCATATAAGCACTTGTGTTTAAATCGCAAGCAGAAAGTAATCGTCCGCTACCATCACCAGAACTGCCAGATCACGTGATTTCGGGCTTCCTTGGCCTTGTCAATCGCAGACGTCCGTGGCTAGAGTTAGCAGCGATGCCTCCGTCAGAGATATACATAGATTCTCATTGTATATTCAAGCATTGGTATCGCAAATAGCCAGTAGGCTTATTAAAAAAATAATCAATAGCGACTACTAGACTCCATGATTTCAGCCTTCCTGGGTTTTGTCAATGGTAGACGCCTGAAGCTAAATATACCAGCAATTCCTCCGTCAGCGATATGCATAGAATCTCGGTTTCTATTCAGGCACTGGTATCGCAAAATAGCCAGTAGGCTTATTGAAGAATAATTATTTGCAACAGAAGCAGTGTTAATACCAAAGGATAATATCTATCCTCACTCAAGAGTGGATGTTGTGTTAGAACACAGAATACTGCTCATATAGACTTGTTGGGAAATCGCTGCTATCTCTAGCCACGGATGTCTGTCATTGACAGGACCAAGGAAGGCCGAAATCATGTGATCTGGTAGTTCCAGCGGTGATAGCGGACGATTATCCATCGCTCGCGATCTAAGCACGAGTGCTTATATGCACCACAAGTTCATGTAAGAGGTTCTCTCGTGATAAATAACGTGTTCTTACATGACATCCACTTTTCATTGGGAATAAATATTACCTTTTCATCGAATACACTTTGATGTGTGGTTTGTGTATCTTTAACGCGTCCGATGTATTTATTGCGCCATATTTATGCTGGTAATGTTCTATGCCTTGATCTATTTAGTTTAAGAAGTGTTCGTTTTATATCGTGGAATTCTTTATCTAGTACATCATTTTAAGTTCTCCTATAGCAGAATCTAAATGCCTTTTTAATCAAGGATTTTAATATTGACATTTGTACCTTTGTGCAAATTTGCAATCTCCATGTAAGTATATTCGTTATTTATGTTTTTGGTGTAAACGGAAAACATTAAAGGGCAACACATTTACACTCCACGGAAAGACCATCACAGATGTGGAGATTAACGATGAAAGCAATATTCTTAGCACAGTACATTGCTAAAAAATCAACATGCTTACAATATACATTAGAGACAAACAAGAATAAACGTCTGATTGATTGCGTTTTAATCTAATGGTGAAAATATCGCCTTCCCCATTATAGAAAGACTGCAAAAATCATCAACGTCCCCCTGAAGATAACGCATGAAAGTTCAGAAACATTCATGATAGTTTTATTGACTTTATTATTACAAAATACATCAGAGAAACGCAAGGAGAATATGCAAAAGATAATCATATAAGAAAAAGATAAAACAGTAATGTTTTCAACGGTGATGCAAACATGCAAACATGTATGTATGTATGTATGTCATTGTTCACTTTTAACCAGAAAGCAAGGCTTCTTCATTGTAATTTCAACAACAACAGAGTACTTTTGTATGTATGTATGTATGTATGTATGTATGTATGTATGTATGTATGTATGTGTATAAATAATACAAAATGGGACAAGTACGCAAAACATCGAAACAGTTAGGTGATACACGAAAGGGACAAAACATACAGATAGACGATACAAAGAAAACACAGACAGTCGAGATCCAGATTATCCTTGCAATTTCGGCTGGTTATTCTCGATATTGCTCCAGTCTGGCCAGCCCCAAGGAAAAACTAAGCTAAGAGCATTAGATTCCTTGGAAGAAAGCAGTGAATGTATACAAAAAACAAGAACCGAAAAACAACGAACAATGTTACACAAATACAATAAAAATAATAAAACAGGACATCACAACAGATGTCTTTCGACTAAGGACGAATTAAATTTAGCTGGGGTGTATGGAAATAAGGCCTTACACCCGGGATACAAGATTTCACAGGCACAAGGAGGAATAACGATGTTACACGTTCAACGGCCGGCCAAGAAAGAAAGATCACGCTTGGCCGAACGCCGGTATGTATGTGTGTATGTATGTATGTATGTATGTATGTATGTATGTATGTATGTATGTATGTATGCATGCATGCATGTATGGATGAATGGATGGATGGATGGATGGATGGATGGATGTATGCATGTATATGAGTAGATTTGTGTGTTTTGTTTTATGTATGTATTCTCATGCATATAGTTAAATATCTAGACATGATAAACTTCTGAAAAGTTTGACAGATTTTTACAGTTCCAGTGATGTGGTAGACCTGTAGTCTTCGAATTAGCTTTCTCCTTTCTGGTTTTGAAAAACCTAATTTTTCAAGATTGGTATTTAGGCAGTGTGTTACATATTCCAGGGCCCCAATAGTTACAGATATAATAAACCTGAACTTGTAATCTGGATAGAGTAACTGCAGATTACACAATTGTTCAGCGTAATTATTCTCTTACTCACTGATCTTCAGCTTTATGTTAAGAACTTTTGGGCAGCTAATTTCTACAACTGTGCACAGTTTCTCTTCTCTATCCCAAATCATCATATCAGGTCTGTTGTGCTTACATTTTATTGAGGTCTTCACTGGTACATTCCACCACTACTCCTTTTTATTATGAGTGGTTATAGCTTCTACCATACTGTGGGTTCTTATTTCTTTGTCCTCGGGATTATCCTTCCGACGGATTTCATTATATAGTGTCCTAGCTACAACATCATGTCTTATCGGTAGATAACACCATGATAACATTTTCGGACAACTGCTTATGACGTGGGTGATATCTTCCGTTTTAACCCCACAAAGTCTGCATCGGTTGTCACATTTTACTGCTTTTCCTGCATCTCTTTTGTGCATCATGCACTTTGTTGATATTTCCTATTCCTGGATTGCAAACGAATACCCTTCAAAGTGGAAGGTAGTAATCCGGCTATTTGTCCATAATAAACTGCGTTGATGATCGACGTTACTATCATCACGGAGCTTTCTACTAACATAACCATACATGGTCTTCTGCTCATACAGGCTCATCTTTTCATCTGATGATACGTTGCGGTAGAGTCGTGCGACTTCTTTGGGCATGTATTCTAGGTTATCAGACAAAGAATGCTGCTCAAGGAGCTGCTTTCCAAGTCTTGTGATGTTATCAGCCTCATGTATGCAAACTTGGTCAAGGGATGCACTTCGACACTTGGTGGTTAAAAGATGTTGGCGAGGGGACATGATACAACATTCAAAGGCATTTCGGATCGATGTTAAGCCTCTGCCGCGTTGTTTTAGTTTTAGATAGAGGTGGTCTACATCACTGCTTATGTGAAAGTTTTGTGTGCTTGTTAGTGTTTAGTATGTATGTATGTATGTATGTATGTATATGTGTATGTATGAAAGTATGTATGTATATGTGTATGTATGTATGTATATGTGTATGTAGGTACGTACGTATGTATGTATATGTATATGCATATATGCTTGTATGTGTGTGCTTTTGAGTGTGCTTGTGAGTGTGCACATGTATATATTTATTGTGTTGATTTAATTTAGTCAGCTGTAGCGAAGTTTACCCGTACAAAATGGCTACAGCCGGTTAAACTGTCTTTTCTTATCTATAGTATTGCATACATTTCTTTCGGTTCTTATTACTGAGGTATACACATAAATACATACATACATACATGCATGCATACACACATACCTATTATAGATGAATTATATATACACGCATATACACATGCATCGTTTAAGCGTGCTGTGTGTGACTGTTGCCATTATTTGGAGTCTGAAATAAGGATAAACAGAATGAACAAATAAATGATTTCTGTGCAATCCAAACAAAGCGAAAAAGAATTTCAAAATGATCGGAATCGAAGGGAAATTTTTATAATGAAAAGACTTTGGTAAGTGAGAATTGTAGTGCTAGTCACGTAGATTCTTCTCTTCAAATATTTCAAATTCTCTTCGTGTTTTCTATAGAATTTACAACATCTGTTATGAATAATTTGATTAGAAAATATATTGGAAAACTTTTACGATACTTAGCATGTGATTGGCTCATCTTGTACGGATTTGGACATTTTTAAATGTATATCTTAATCTTAAACAACAATGTTGTGGCATACATACATATATATATTAGCGTCAAATCTCTCTCTTAAATTTAAATTTAGAACTTTGGATATATAAACAAGGAGAACGATCCCTAAGGAGTCTAATTTAGACTTTTTTGCGGTGAAATCTCTTTCTATATTGGTAACAATTACATAGTTTTCTATGAAAAATTATATATATACATGTATATGTATGTTTGTATATATATATATATATATATATATATATATATATATATATATCGTGTTACGCTAAGAAGCGATACACGGTACTAGAATTTACGATTATTACAAATTATATATATACATATATATATATATATATATATATATATATATATATATATATATATATATATATATATATATATATATATATATACGTTTATCAAATCGTTTTGCAAGATTCCTGATGTGAAATCGTGTGTTGAAACAGATATTGTTTATGGATGCGTTAGTATTGTACTTCGGGATGGTCATTTTATTTATTATTTTATTTTATTTTATTTTTGCCAAATAAACACACACACTTTTGTGTGTGTTTATGTTTATTTGCCCCACCCCCACCCCAAAATGATAATAAATAAAATGACCATCCCGAAGTACCACAATATATATATATATATATATATATATATATATATATATATATATATAGATAGATAGATGTATATCTATATATATATATATGTATGTATGTATGTATGTATGTATGTGTGTGTGTTTTTGCTTGCTTGTTTGTTTTTTGTGGGGTTGCCAAGTGATAATAAAAACAATCTAACATTAAACTGAAGGATTACGCAATACTTTTAGTTGAGCTATTACAAAAAAATAGGTGACAGTGACTTCGAAGTTCGGCCCGTTTGTCTGTCAGAAAGAGTTACTATATCGCTAACAAGAGCACTATTATTATTTTACCATAAAAAAATAAAAATCGTATCAGTCATCGAGTGAACCATTTGGTGATGTTTGCACGTGTTTGTGTGCGCGCTAAATATCTATCATATTTTCATAAGACTTCTTCGAAGTGAGCAAATGACTCACACGTATTCATGACTGTTTCATTTTGCCTTTAAAGCAGTTGTGTTTCTAGGCGCACGCTGAGCAGATTTGCTGCGTTCTTGTGTTTCCAAGTATATTTTGTCGAATATAAAGAGATGTTATGATTGGTGGTGCAAATGTGATTTATGGATGCGTTAGTATTTTTGCTATAAATATTCTGGTTTCTATTCGTTTCTTAGTCAAAAGATTTATTTTTGCTGCTCTTACAGTTTTTACACACACACACACACACACACACACACACACACACACTTGTATACAAATTGATATACTTTCAGCATCTTGGTAAGCCAGCCATGAAAGGCCTTCTCGCATTCGATCCATAGATCTAACAGCGCTCTTTTTTTTTGTTCTTAAGAATAATTAATATTATTTTGCTCAACAATGAGCTAATTAATAGCCCCGTAGGACACAGACATACAGCCCTTCTGCTCAATAGTAATCTCATTGTATTTTGTAAATATCCAATAATCCTATAGAATAATTTTGGTGGGGGCCTTCTTCTTATCATATTTCTTGTTTGTGTTTAACCCTGAGTCAACAAGTGATGAAGGAACCTATCATCAACAATTGTTGCCATGAACATTTTATCTTTTCCTCAGGTTGTTTGATGCCAAATTCTTGTTGAAGATCTTAGTAAGCTCTGGCTAATAGTTTGGGCCGTGCACCGAGACCGTAATCCTCTCAAAAATACCTAGAAGAGGAATGACCGCGTTCGCAGTTTTACTCCAGTGCGTCTTCCTTGTTTTTTTTTGACGGAGTTACAGTTCTTGGAAGAGCGTAGACAAAATGTGACATCAGGAATGTTGTCTAGCGCACACAGTCCTGTAACAGTCGGACAATACGAATGATAGAACGTAAACGATAAATAGACCGTAATATGTATAAATACATATAATCAATGTGATGTACACGTTCACCGTCCCTGTCCGACTTTTCAAGACTAGCTTGCTCTAAGCCCATTTCTAGGTGAGGCCAGCTCGGTTCCTCCTGCGATGAGGTCCAACAGACCGTTCCAGACCCTTGGTGCAATGCTCCACGATACTGGCTGATGGCATGAACTTTATTCAGACGCCACCAACTATTTCAGATTAATTTTTGATCATATTACCTCTGCATATTCCTTTATAAAGGGGCCGACCACTTGAACTCACGTTTAACTGCTCTCCTGGATTCCAGTCCAAACTAGATACCCCCTCAACCTCTCTAGTTTACGCATTAGGGGCTCGAGAGTATATATATATATATGAGAAAAGAAGACAACCATGACAAGTCGAACTTGTGGTTTGAATTGTTTCTCGTGAGTAGCCATTTCTGAGGAATATGTATGTATATATGTATGTATATAAACACACATAAAGATAGATAGACATACACATATAACTTTATATATATATAACCATATATATACATATACACATACATATATCGTCGTCGTGACACTTCGTCGGTTACGACGATGAGGGTTCCAGTTGATCCGATCAACGGAACAGCCTGCTCGTGAAATTAACGTGCAAGTGGCTGAGCACTCCACAGACACGTGTACCCTTAACGTAGTTCTCGGGGATATTTAGTGTGACACAGTGTGACAAGGCTGGCCCTTTGAAATATAGGTACAACAGAAACAGGAAGTAAGAGTGAGAGAAAGTTGTGGTGAAAGAGTACAGCAGGGTTCGCCACCATCCCCTGCCGGGGCCTCGTGGAGCTTTAAGTCTTTTCGCTCAATAAACACTCATAACGCCCGGTCTGGGAATCGAAACCACGATCCTACGACCGCGAGTCCGCTGCCTTAACCACTGGACCATTGCGCTTCCACATACATATATACACATTTGCATACATATACATGTACATAGACACACACATATATATAGATCCATACATACACACACACGCACACATACACACACACACACACACATACACACACACACACACACACACACACACACACGCACAAATATGAAACATTCGGAATACAAGACCATATTAATCACGTTATAAAATATGTTTTAAAGTTGGCAATGGACATGGCACGGAATGAAATCAAAGTAAAAATATCGACGTAAATCTAAAGAATATTCGAGTGACTCAGTGAATCATACTTAATGAATGTGTTGTAATAAATATAGCAGATACTGTGTTAACTCCCCAAATTGCTGCAACAACCACGGGGATCTGAGATTCCGCTATTGTGAGTTTTCTGTTGTCTAGGAACGGTTTTCTTAATGCATTTATGATGTAAGCTAAAAGTAGGGCGTACTCCGAATTTTACGTATACGCTATAATGAATGTCATGTTATTAGCTGCTTAATGCGCAGCGAGGAAAAAAAATGAAAAGAAACAATGGTGTGTGCGTGTGTGTGTGTGTGTGTGTGTGTGTGTGTGTGTGTGTGTGTGTGTGTGTGCATGTGTGTGTGTGTGCGTGTACATATATATGTATATATAGATACACACATATAAACATACATACGTGTGTGTGTGTTTGTGTGTGTGTGTGTACATATGCATATATGTATACATAAATATGTATATATCTTTCTCTGTGTGTACATATATATGTACATATACATACATATAAACATACATATGTGTGTGTGTTTGTGTGTGTGTGTGTATGTACATATGTATATATATGTATATATAAATATGTATATATCTGTGTATGTTTATAAACATATATATGTATATATACATACATACATATAAACATACATGTGTGTGTGTGTTTAATGTGTGTGTGAGTACATATGTATATATGTACATACAAATATGTATATATCTGTGTGCGTCTGTGTGTGTACATATATATATGTATGTATACATACATATATGCATACATATGTGTGTGTGTGTGTGTGTGTGTGTGTGTACATACGTATATATGTACATATAAATATATATATATATATATATATATATATATATATATATATATATATATATATATATATATCTGTGTGTGTACATATATATGTGTATATACATGCATATATATAAACATACATACGTGTGTGTGTGTTTGTGTGTGCGTGTACATATGTACATATGTATATATAAATATGTATGTATCTCTGTGTGTGTACCATATATATGTATATATACATACATACATATAAACATGCATATGTGTGTGTGTATTAGTGTGTATGTTTGTGTATGTGTGTGTACATATGTATCTATGTATATATAAATATGTATACATACATATAAATATGCATGTGTGTGTGTGTGTGTGTACATATATATATATGTACATACAATATGTATATATCTGTGTGTGTGTGTACATATATATATGTATATATACATATAAGCGATCAAACATTGTTCGTTTTTTTTCCGTCCTTGTTTTTGTATACATTCGCTGCTTTCTTCCAAGGAATCTGATGCTCTTAGCTTAGTTTTTCCTTGAGGCTGGCCAGATTGGAGCAATCTCGAGTATAACCAGCCGAAATTGCAAAGATAATCTGGATCTCGACTGAGGAAAGAAAACTCCGAATGACCTGTCCTTGTTTTCTTTGTATCGTCTCTCTGGATGTTTTGCGTTCTTGTCCCATTTTGTATTTTATATATATATATATATATATATATATATATATATATATATATATATATATATATATATATACATACGTATGTGTGTATGTGTGTGTGTGTGTGTGTCGGTACGCCTATATATGTGTCTAAGCCCAATGAACGTAGAATTCGGCCCCTTACTCTTAATGTATTCCTTTTTTCGTCAGTTTCACTCCCTGTCTTCTATAATTCTCTTTCTTGAATTAACGGTGTACATGTGTGTATGTGTGTGTGTGTGTGTGTGTGTGTGTGTGTGTGTGTGTGTGTGTGTGTGTATGTGTGTGTGCGTGTGTGTGTGTGTGCGTGTGTATGCTTGTGTGAGTGCGTGTTCATGACCGGGAGTGCACACCCCTCCCCGCTAACCTAAATCTAATCGATCTTTGTCAGGTTGTACTCTCTGTATTTTATTACTTTAATTTTTACATTATATTCCCACAGATAACTGTTAGCCGGTCATAACCAAGAAACAGCTGGTACGAACAACGTGCCTACTACAACTCAGACTATCCAGCAGGATATACCTTTCTTTACGCATGCACTTGATGTGACACAAACTGCACAAACTGATGCAACACTATAGTTGCAGGATGAGACGAAACGATTGTCGTACTGAATAAAAACTGGTGCCAAATCTATCTTCCGTCTCCTTCATCAATTATTATTATTATTATTATTATTATTATTATTATTATTATTATTATTATTATTATTATTATTCAGGTCACTGCCTGGAATCGAACTCGGAATATTGGGGTTAGTAGCCCGCGCTCTTAAACACTACGCCATATGCCCTTGGTGTAGTGGTTAAGAGCGCGGGCTGATTACTACCTAGCTCAGATACCAGGAAACCCCAAAATGGCTGAAGTTCAAAAGATAGTGCTCATGGGAACTGCCCATATCCTACGTAAAATACTGTCTATGTGATCTCAAATTTTAAAGCAAACACATAATTTTCTTATGGTTTCTTAAACATTCACTTGAATAAAACTGTACAAATCGAAACATATGGTACCCTAGGCATAACACCTACATGAACTTCTAACTTGTTGTCTCTTGAGGTCTCTGGGTGACACTTGGATCCAACTTGTACAAAGGCAAAGCAAAAGTGAAACATATAATAATAATAATAATAATAATAATAATAATAATAATAATAATAATAATAATAATAATAATAATAATAATAATAATTTGTATGTGCATACATAAACTATTGACAATTAAAATTCATGAGATATAAAATCAGTTAAGTAAAAGTTGCATAACATTTTAAAATTTGCTGAAGTCCCGCCGGCCCACGAAGGGTTAAAAGAGATTTAGTCGCTATTTCTAGCAGGTCAAACAACTGAAGGGTCTCTTCGTTGACACTCCGTTATTGAGGATGCCGTTATTTGGGGAGTTTGATATATGCAACACAGATTTTTATTTATTTTTTTTTTTTTGCATAATTGTCTATTTAGTCATCTCCAAGAGGCTAATATTTCACTTACATATTTCTGTGAAAACAAATAAATAAATAAATAAATAAATAAATAGGAAAGACAAACACGGCTTAGCAACACATGTATGAGTAAATAATTATAGACATGTCAATTTGTGATTAGATGGAGTTAACATTGCACCGCCTGCCTGCTGGATGATAACGGTAAAGATGACGACGACAAATGATGATGATGATGATGATGATGATGATCGTAATGATGGTAATGATGATGATGAAAATGGTAGTGGTGGTGGTGACGATTATGATGACGACGACGATGGTGATGATGATGATGATGATGATGATGATGATGATGGTGATGACGACGATGCTGGTGGTGGTGATGATGATGATGATGATGATGATGACGATGGTGATGATGACAATGATGATGATGATGATGATGGTGATGATGACAATGATGATGATGATGATGATGGTGATGATGACAATGATGATGATGACGATGATGGTGATGATGATGATGATGATGATGACGACGACGACGACGATGATGATGATGAAAATGATGATGATGATGATGATGGTAACGACGACGAAAGCGGTGGTGATGATGATAGAGGTAACGACGACGACGACGACGATGATGATGATGATGATGATTTTTAAACCCAAGTCAGCTCTCATTCATTAGAATTATTATTTAAAAATCATTCCAGCTACACAGAAAACCGGCACAAATGCCGCAAGGCGTTCTCTCCGGCGCTCTAACGATTCTGCTAATTCTATCCCCCTTCATAAAGCGATATAGACTAAATCGTTCTCGTATTTATTGTACTTATTTCATTCAGTCATTGGGTACTTTCTATTAGTCCTGTATATATTAGTCTTAAACTTTGGTACGTAGCCAGCAGTTAGTTCCAAGGCAGTGGCTAAGTCGATTACATCAGCCTCAATACTCAATTAGTATTTATTTCATGGACCTCAAAATAACGAAAAACAAAAATAGACCTCAGCGGAGTTTGAACCTCAGACTATAATGACGGACAAAATGCCTCTAACGATTCTACCAGCAAGCTATCTTTAACCACTTTATATATTATAATATCGTTCTTAATAAATTTGATATTTTCTTTATAAGACTCTGCTCTTAAACATTGTTTGTCATTGTTAATATAATAAATCGTTTCATATAAATGAAAATTTTGTTCTTAACGTAGATTTCCTACGCCAAAGATCTTGGCAGCCTTATGTTATTCAACTTTCGATTTCTGCATCTTATATTTGGACAACACCCAATAACATGTCAATAAGTCGAGACAAGGAATTATATTTTCTCAGTTTATTTCAATATATTAGCCATAAACGATTCCCTGTAGTTTCTATTATATTAAATTTCCTATCGTCATCTGATACTTCGTTTACTTATACTGTTTAACTAGTTTGTCTATCATTATTTCTGTTTCGTGTGGCGGCCAGCTAGAAGAATAGCCAGAGTGCGTCGGACAAAATTCCCAGCGGCATTTCGTCCGCCTTTGCGTTGTGAGTTCAAATTCTGGCAAGCTCGAATTTGCCTTTCATCCTTTCGGGGTCGATAAGATAAGTTCCAATTTGGCGGTGAGCTGTCAGAAACGTTAGCACGCCGGGCGAAATGATTAGCGGTATTTCGTCTGTCTTTACGTTCTGAGTTCAAATTCCGCCGAGGTCGATTTTACCTTTCATCCTTTCTGGGTCGATAAACTAAGTACCAGTTGCGCACTGGGGTCGATGTAGTCGAATGCCCCCCCCCCTCCCATCCAAAAATCTCAGTCCATGTGCCTAGAGTAGTAAAGAATATTTCGAGGCAGCCAGCTGGCAGAAACGTTAGCACACCGGGCGAAATGCTTAGCGGTATTCCGTCTGCCGCTACGTTCTGAGTTCAAATTCCGCCGAGGTCGACTTTGCTTTTCATCCTTTCGGGGTCAATTAAATAAGTACCAGTTACGCACTGGGGTCGATATAATCGACTTAATCCCTTTGTCTGTCCTTGTTTATCCCCTCTATGTTTAGCCACTTGTGGGCAATAAAGAAATAAGAAACTTTAGCACGCCGGGCGAAATGCTTAGCGGTATTTCGTCCGTCTTTACGTTCTGAGTTCAAATTCCGTCGAGGTCGACTTTGCTTTCATCCTTTCGGGGTCGATAAATAAAGTACCAGTTCCGCACTAGGGTCGATCTAATTGACCGGCCCCTCCCCAAAATTTCGTGGTCTTGTGCCTAGAATAGAAAAGACAAGTCCCAATTGAGCACTGGGGAATGTAACCAACCTACACCCTCCCATGAAATTGCTGGTCCTTTGCCAAAATTAAAAATCATTATTTCTGTTTCGCACGGCGGCGAACTTGCAGAATCTTTATAATACGACGAACAAAATGCTTCACGGCATTTCACCGACATTGCGTACTGAGTTCAAAACCTGCCGAGGTTGACTTTGTCTTTCATACTTTTGGTGACGATAAAATAAGTACCAAACAATTGCCGGGGTTGATGTAATCTTCTTCCACTCCCCTCAAAACAGTTGGCCCTGTACAAAAATTTGAAATCTTTATTTGTAGTTCGTAAGTCGGCGAACTGGTAAAATCGTTACTACGTCGGACAAAATGCTTAGCGGCATTTCTTCCGGATTTACGTCCTGAGTCTAAACCCCGCGAGGTCGACTTTGCTTTTCCTTCTTTTAGGGTCGATAAAATAAGTACAAAT
>NC_142931.1:10711157-10763657 GCF_046866305.1 Octopus bimaculoides | reverse complement strand
GCGAACGCTTCGTCTTTCTAGGAACATTTATTTTTTAGTCTAAATGACCAGCGCTGCCGAAACTTGTTTTGAAACACGTACAGAATTCCATGCCAAAACGTACCAAAATTCAATAAAACGTACAAAATATTTTTGAAATAAGTCACAATCGTAAAAATAGAGAAAAATGCCGGTTTTTCTTCGAAAATTTGAAATATAGGGGTGCACAATGACTTGAAATTGATGAAAATACACATAAAAAAGAAAGGATAGGGAATGGCGCGCTCTTCTTCGGTCTCTGCAGTTCGCGCTGCAGCATTTGCTGTAGCATTCATGTCATGGCGAATGGTCTGCTGTTTTCGTTCTATGCAGCTCGCGCAGCAGCAGTTGCTGTAGCATTCCTGGCATGGAGAATGACACGATGTCCTTTGTTCTCTGCAGACCACGAAGCAGCAGCTGCTGTAGCATTCCTGGCTTGGCTGTTCTTCGTTCTGTGCAGCTCGTGCAGCAGTAGTTGTTGTAGCATTCCTGGCATGGAGAATGCTCTGTGACTGACTCAGGTTAGCTCGTACTGAAGCAGTTAATGATGCATATCTGATCTGTCGACTGGTACGCTCCTTCACGCTTTTCACTGTTCTTGCGGTGACTGTGGAAGCAGCATTTTGTGAATGTTTTCGTGCAGTCTCGTGTGAGGAGTCATTTGCTCTGCCTCTCTTCGATATCTCTGCTGCGACGGTTTTGAGACCAATACTGGCTCTTTTCTTTGGTGGCTTTATCTCAGAGTTTAGAAGCTTCAATTACAAAATGCAGATGTGGCAAAAGCGAATTTAAGTACACGGAGTGCAAAAAAATCTAGGGATAGAAAACGGAGAAAATCGGTTGAAATTGCAGAAGTTTTTAGCGAAAAATCCGTCTAAAACAATCTTTTGCCCGGTTTCTCGCTTTAAGCGGGAGCTCTGGGCAAAATGTTACAGTGCATGACCATCCTTGACACATAAGTAATGTGTGTGCAAAGTTTGGTGAAAATCGGTTGAAAACTGTAGAAATGCATAGTACTACACACACATTCACACACACACATCCTTTGTTTTATATATAGAGACTATCTTTTATCTTTTATTTGTTTCAATTATTAGACTGCGACCATGCTGGAGCACCGGCTTCAAGAGTTTTCAGTCAAATGAATCAATCCCAGTATTATTTTTTTTAAAGTCTGGTATTTATTCTACCAGAGTCTTTTGTCGAACCGCTAAGTTACGGAGGCATAGGTAAACCAACAATGGTTGTCAGGGATGATGGGAGACAAACACAAACACAGGATCACTGACACCTACGCGCGCGCGCGCACACGTATATATATATATATATATATATATATATATATAAATTTTTATATATATATATATACGACGGGCTTCTTTCAGTTTCCGTCTACCAAATCCACCAACAAGGCTTTGGTTGGCTCGAGGCTATAGTAGAAGATACTTTCCCAAGATACCATGCAGTGGAACTGAACCCGGAACCATATGGTTGGGAGCCATTTGTATGATATATATATATAAATAGTCTTAGTAGCCACATTGAATTTTATAGCGTATCATATATATATATATATATATATGTATACATATAGTAGACTATTACCCGTCATGTGACGGTAACTTTAAAAGTGTACTTTTACCGCCTTGGATAATATGAGGAAATATGGCATGACAATAATTGTAATTTAACTTTAATCTAATTTTATGGTGCTCAATATGATGAAATGAATACTAATTATGAGAAAGAAAATATTTATTACCATAAGATGAAATAAAATATAACAAATTTCTCATTTTCATAACTCCTTCTATAACCGCTTTGTCATTTACCTTCTTATTTTCTCATTCTGTCTCTAAGCCTTGTATGTGCTCACATCATACATCTCTTATGTTAACTCTCTCTCTTCTCTTCTCTTCTCTTCTCTCTACATGATGTAACGTGTAGCTGGAGAATTCAACTAACCAATCAAACAACCAACTAACATTATTGCCGGCTTTTATAATTAAAAGATATATAAATATTATATATATAAATATTAAGCTGATGAGCTCATAGAATTGTTAGAGTATCGGAAAGAAGTTCTACCGTATTTCTTCCGGCTCTTTACATACTGAGTTTAAATCCCACCGAGGTCCAGTGCCTTTCATCCAATCATCCTCGACAATTTACAGATTCGTTCAGCTCCCATTATTCAACCAGTGAGCAGTAAAACGGAAGCTATTTTATTTATAAGAATAAAACGTGCTGCGTGAACCAGTGCAGGCGCAAATTCAATCTTTGGTTGATTCACATAATCTGACTGCCCCCTTCGATGTTACGAGCTTCTCCTGGCTCATTCAATATCATCCATCCATCCATTTTCTCTGCCCACTATTCCTGGAAGAGTGGAGTTCTTAGCACCTCCTTCTTAAGCCACTGTCATTACACTTTCCGGTTAGATTCCCAAGTGTAGCTGACTGAGATTATGGATGCTGTCCAAGCATCTCGTTCTTGATTTATCCCGAGCTTTCATCCTTTCGGGGTCGATAAATCAAGTACCAGTTGCGTACTGGGATCGATCTAATCGACTGTCTCCATCCCCACACCCCCAAAAATAACTTTCGAGCCTTGTGCCTAGAGCAGAAAAAAATATATTATAGCAGTATTATGTTATAATTTTATTATATAATATATAGGTGGAGGCTCAATGGCCCAGTGGTTAGGGCAGCGGGCTCGTGATCGTGGGATCGCGGCTTCGATTCCCATACTGGACGTTGTGAGTGTTTATTGAGCGAAAACACCTAAAAGCTTCACGAGGCTCCGGCAGGGGGTTGTGGCGAACCCTGCTGTACTCTTTCACCACAACTTTCTCTCTTTCTTCCTGTTTCTGTTATACCTGTATTTCAAAGGGCCAGCCTTGTCACACTCTATGTCACGCTGAACCTCTCTGAGAACTACATTAAGGGTACACGTGTCTGTGGAGTGCTCAGCCACTTGCACGTTAATTTCACGAGCAAGCTGTTCCGTTAATCGGATCAACTGGAATCCTTTTCGCCGCAACCGACGGAGTGCCACGATATAACATATAGTTGTATTATATAATATATCATAGCTGTGTTATATAATGTATCATAGTTGTAATACGTTTATATTTTCCATTGCTATTTTATTGCATCAAACCACACACACACAAAAGGAAGTTTAAATCGACCGGAAGTAATGCTATTCAGAAAATAATGTTATTGGTTTATTTTATTGCGTTAGTTCCTATCCGTGCGGTTGTGTATATATGTGTGTGTGTGTGTGTGTGCGTGTGTGTGTGTGTGTGTGTGTGTGTGTGTGTGTGTGTGTGTATGCATTGATGTGTAGTGATAGGCATTTGTTTGCGATTCTGTATGTATGTGTAGTTTTTGTCAGCATGTGTTTATGACCGTTTTTTATGTTTACGGATTTGTATTTTCGCGTACATCAATAGATATATGTGTGCTTGGATATATATACTTATTCGTGTTTACGTGTGTGTATGTATGTTTGTATGTAGCAGTGTATCTGGATATGCGTTTGTTTCTTATCGTATTTTTGTGTGTGTATGTGTACGTTTTCACAATGTGTGTTTATGAGTGCGTTTGCGTTTATGGATGCTGGCAGAAAGTATGTTTTGTATCTTTGGATGTTCATCTGCGTGATTATGAATGCATAAATCTCCCTTCTACAATAGGCACAAGACCTGAAATTTGGGGGAAGGGGCTAGTCGATTAGATCGGTCCCCAGTACACAACCGGTACTTAATTTATCGACCGCCTTCTATGAATGCATAAATATCAATTTGATTATGTCTTTTCGTGTCTACGCGTGCGCATAAGTTTGTATATATTTATTTCTGTATTGCCCACAGGGGTCTAAACATAGAGGGGACAAACAAGGACAGACAAAGGGATTAAGTCGATTACGTCGACCCCAGTGTTTCACTGGTACTTACCTGGTACTTCATTTTTATTGACCCCCGAAAGGTTAAAGGCAAAGTTGATCTCAGGGGGATTTGAACTCAGAACGTCCCGAAATGCCGCTCAGTATTTTATACAACAGAGGAATTTGATCGAAAATGTTAATATTAGGTATAACATAATTACCATTACAAAAAAAAAAAGAAAGAAAAATTTAGAAGAAACACCTGTTTTGACAAAAATTTCATTTTGTGAACTCTTACAAACTATTCCTGTCCCCCGGAGATTTTAAGGTAAAAAAAAAAACGAATATAACAATCGTTGTGATAATATAATGAGACCTGCTAATGTTTCAAATAGCGATATGGTTGCAAAAACAAACATGGAATAGGATAATTTCATTCATTTCAATTAAGTTTCATTATTAATTTACTGTGCGCTATTTGAAATAATCAAGCGTTATGTTCTAATCGCACGAGACTTGAAAATAGAGTAAGTTACTAATTTTCTGTTTTCAAAAGAAGTTTCTTTTATGTTCAAAAATTCATTTTTATTAAACAAAGACTAATATGAAATTTTCAGATTTTGGCCTATTTCGTTAGATTGTCAAAACCAATTTTATTGTTTGTTCGACGGAAAACCGAGCCTTTCTGATGGTTCTCTGTTTTCTAGAATGGTCATTTGTGTGAAGAAATTTACTTTGGTTAGCAATATACAGGGTGTTCAAAAAGTCTCTCCGCAGTATTTTATTGTAAAATAAATATTTATAAGACTACAAAAGAATATAAAATATTATACTTTACAAGACTTTAAAAAACTTTATAAGAGGTTTTGAAAGTGTCGTCCTTCATTTTCAATACATAAAATTTAATTTCTTTTTTACTGCCGTGTGACAACATCCTAGGTTGAGACTTACTGCGGAGAGACTTTCTGAAAATACCTTAGGAATGAGAACCTAGGTTCGAAATTTCCCTAAGATTCCGAATTCGATTCCAAGCAATGACCTGAATAATAATAATAATAATAATAATAATGACATCGAAAAATACCTTAGGAATGAGAACCCAGGTTCGAAATTTCCCCAAGACACCTGAAAAAAGGCTGGAGGGTATATCAGCAAAAATGTTGTGTTAACAACAAAGAAGATGAGGACAAATATCCATCAAATGTAAATAATGTACATAATTCCTTATCTCTTAAATATAGAACTGTATACACAATATATGCACATTAACTGGGTTGTATTAACATAAGTGCACTGGTAGAATCGTTAGCTCGCCGGACAAAATGTTTAACCTCATTTCTTCCGGCTCTTTAAGTTTGAGTTTAAATTCTGCCGAGGTCAACTTTGCCTTTCGGGGTCGATAAAATAAAGTACCGGTCAAGTACTGGGATTGATATGACCGACTTGCCCCTCCCCTCAAAATTGCTGGCCTTTAACCCTGCAACAGACTGGCGTCTCGTTCAAGTGAATGTGGTTATTTCAGTCACTCGTACGCCATGGAAAACGGGTAACCAGCCTTACGAGTCCTGGGGCTCAACGAAAAAAATATTGACATTGGTGGGGAAAAAAAACACTAGTGAGGCTTTTTCCAATAGCCTCGACTGATAATTTCGTTGTTAAAACTCGAATTTCGGAAGAAAAATTCGTTCCTGACTACTGACAGGATTGTAGCAATGATGAGTATTCGATAAAGTGTTATAGATGCAAGTGAAACACATTTCTCCCGTATGCATCAGCATTCTCTGTATTATTTACAGGGAAATATTGTTGGAATGGAAAAGTATCAACTTAACCCCTTGCCTGCCATGAGCCCCATTTGGGGATCTGCTAAGAACTGTCTCCCTGCCGGTTGTTCGTTGTATTTAAAGCGAATTGCTTATGTACGTTGCATTTGCAGAGGTGTGTTTAACAATATTTAGTAGTTAAGGTTTAATAGTTAGTAACAATAGTTAGTAGTTAACAATAGTTAGTAGTTAAGGTTATACTACTAACAATAGTTAATGTCATACATACTAAGTTAAGGTCATACATACTAGTTTAGGTCATACTAACAATAGTTAAGGTCATACATACTAACAATAGTTAGTAGTTAAGGTTAATAGTTAGTAGTTAAGGTCATTATTAGCTCTGGCTAATTCTAGAGGACATTTTATGTCATTAATCGCAATTTTTGAACTACAAAACTGTTGACTGTTTCGAAAAGGTTTATTTATTTATTTTTGGCATTTCCCACTTATATCATTCATTGATATTTCATATACATTCGCATTTGATACTATAGTTTAAAAAAACCCCCAAAATGTTTATTATTGCAATTGAATAGAAAAGGATAAATATGCTTTTTTTCAGCGATCCCCATTTGGGACTTTTCAAAAAATTTATCATAATTTTCAAAACAATTCACATATGAAGAAAATTTAAATACCATATATTATTTTAACTCCTAAAACACTTAGCAAAGCCAAAAAATATAAATAAAAAAGTTGGCAGTTAATGGGGGTTATGAAACTATTTGATATTGTAAAGCGTGTAAAAATCCATTCAAAACGGTTCCGAGTGTTTTAGAGACTTTGTGAAGAAATGGAGGCCGAATACACGGCATTGTTGCTAAATCCTCCACTTTAGTGGCATAAAAAGGGGAGATTTCTAGTTTGGGATTTCAAACTTCTTACTGAAATTTTCGATATTTGTTACCAATGCGAAACCCGATTCTGCGAAGTTTTAAAGTAAATCATCCCATAGGGTTATATGACTTCAAATATGAACGCCATGTAACATAGGATTACCTGACTTCCATATTTGAACACCGAATTAATCACTTCAACGAAAAGGCGAGATCTTATTTTTCAAATAATCAAGATATGGAGGATCTGCCAAGGCTTCGGGAAGAAGGTGTCAGGAAGACAGACTTCTGTAATTTTCTTTAAATGCAGACACCCACGATAGATGCTGATTTTAAAAAATACAGCAGCATCTTCGATAATATCGCATATAATCTTCGTCTTTTACAATTTAATACCGGAAAATACTTTTGTGCAGAGCAATACAAATCACTAAAAAAACAAAAAAAAATGTCAAAAAACAAATTGGGTGTCAAATCCATTTGATACAGCCGTTGATACGTCAAATATTTCTAATGAAACAAAGATTTAAATTCTGCAAACGTTAACATGGTGAGGAAATTAAAATTCTGAGCATCAGCCATTAAATCTGCAGACTTTTGTTACTTGGCTGCCATATGTGATCAGATTCTTCATGATATTCTAGAGGCTTCTTCTTTAATCTGTTAGTCTGGTACGAAATGGTTTCGTTATATTTTTTTTAAATGAATTAAAACGAAAATATATATACGTATATAGATTTTTTTCTGTTGTCAAGTTTGAAGGGTTTTCCCATAAGTCTCCCATAAATATTTGGGGTCTGTATCTTAAAAAAACCTATCTGAAAACTGCTGGCATATGCAAACGTTCATGAGTAATTATATCTAAGGATGTCGGAGCTATAACATTTTGACACATGCGCAGACAGTTAACGGAATTAATGCCTCAGCAGCATTATAAAAGATGGAAGAGAAAGTAGTTTGTCACCTTATTAACATCTTATTTTCTTGGGACTGATGAATCCCCTGTGAAAGGAAAGAAAATTAGAAAACCCCAAGATTAGAATTTTAAAAGTAAAAAATAAAATTTAGAAATAATACATTTCTAAATCTCTCAGGGAGATTTATGCAGTAGTGATACGATGAAGTAGTTGTATGCTGTCAACTTAATGTGACAGTCCCCTGAAGGGAATAATACTACTGTTGGTTAGACCTAGGAAGCTGCACCGCTTCCTGTCGGCCTTGACACATTTCCTGTGTCCTTATGTTTACAAGGGGGAGACAAGCACCTCCACCCAGCTAAGCCTGCATCTAGAGACTAGTTTCTGAGTCTTTGCTCGTAAACATAAGGACACAGGAAATGTGTCAAGTCCGACAGGAAACAGTGCAGTTTCCTAGGTCTAACCAACAGTAGTATTATTCCCTTCAGGGGACCGTCACATTAAGTTGACAGCATACAACATTTAAAAAATAAAAGTGTGATGGCTTATGACCCTTTTCTCCATAACATTTATACCAATCTGCCTCCTAAATTTAAATACTGTCAGAGTGAAGAACATTGCCTCGAAGTTGACAAAATAAAACCCAGTTGTTACAATAAATAAGAGAAGTTAAAAATCAAGCAACGCTTGTACCTGAAGCTTTTTGATGTAAGGAAAGGTTTTGCATGTGATCACTCACTCTCTCAAAACGACTTTTGACAAAAGAGTAGAACCACCCTACATCGTTGGATGCAAACGAAATGGCAGGTGTTACATCAGAGCTTTCCATTTCTTCGAGAGATGTCTTAACAAAGACAAGGGGCCTCTCGCTCCCAACTATTGGATGGCCGTTGATTCTACAGAGTTTATCCACCCTTTGACTGGTCCTTTTTCTTTCATCCATCAGGGTGTCCAACGAAAACCAGCCTTCTTGGTAGAGTTGCCGATTTAGCCGTCGATAGTCCGACCCTGCAGCGAGTTACATCGGATTACGTGTTACTAATAGCACACATACATAGATATGCATATATATATATATATATATATATATATATATATATATATATATATATATATATATATATATATATATACATTAGATCAAAGGTTGATTTATCAAGACAATAATTCTGATCTCACTGTAGTTAGATGTAATCTACCATATTGTGGCCTATACCCCTGGCTTTAGAAGCAAATTCTTTCTATCTTATATTTTAAGTTCTAACTGCCTTAGCGACGCACAGAAATTATACCTATCCATTTCGCTCAAGGCTAGTGGACGAAAAATACTCTGACCTAGTTTAGTATTTAGCCTTTCTAGACACTACTTCTAAACATTAGAGTCATCCTGGGTTTAAATTGATAAAGTATTTTATAGCCGTATCATATTTTTCTCTTAATACTTCTACTATCCCTTGCAATCAACACAAATGTCCACTATCTAAAATATAAGTCTGTCAAAACCATTATATATTAGTTCACTTCAAACTCTGCTAACGGCAACGCCTCGAATAAAGCCGCTTGGATATGTTTAGCCAAGATGAAATATTAATGCAGCCGACTCAACAGGATGCAAATGAACTCCACATAACAAGATATCCATGTAACAGAGACATACGTCGAAAGGGAGTTTAAAGAGAATATACGGTATAAAAGACTGTAATAATGAATAATAAAATAAAACTGTCTGGATGTATAATTCTCCATCTTCTTTAATGTCTTGTGTGTGTATGTGCGTGTGTATACACGCATATGCACACACACACACACACACACATATATATATATATATATATATATATATAATATATTCCCATATACATACACATGCAAATATACATACATATATGGATGCGCACACACATACACACGCAAACATACACACACACACACTGTTGCTTTACTGCTGTATAAACTAACCGTCTTTTCCCGATGACGTCCGTAAGTCCGCACGGGCAAAAATATTTTTCTACGACGAACCAGTGTTCGAAACCGTGATCACCTCATCGTATTTAGCAACGTTGTTATTCAGGATTACTTTATCTATTATTTTCATCCATTTTTTAAATGGTAAAGTGGAATTTCAAAGAGGTTTCGCTGTAATTTTAGTAAACCGATCGACTCTGTGAAGGTCGCTTTACTCATCGCTCTGCGAAAAATTGTGGTGTTTGTTTTCTGAAGGCAGACGTAAATGAGAAATATATTTTTAAAAATGACAAAAGAACAAAAATATATAAAATAAATACTATGTTTAGAGGCAGGAATAATTTGAAATCCCAGATTTAGGTATTTAGAGCTCTATGTATGTATGTATTTTAAAAAAATTATTATAAATCTTCCACTGAGGAGGGACCCGGTTTCCAACAAAGATACAAGGCTCCATCTTTGCATATTTTTACTGTTCCACTTACAGATTGGACTCGTAATGTAATAATCAGCCGGTTGATTCCTCTTTCTGAAAATCCCAGTTTATCCAGATTCTCCTTTAAGCATTTACTAACAAAACCTAGTGCTTCAATTATGTTTGTGTTATGTTTGTATGTGTATGTATGTGTGTATGTATCTATGTTTGTATGTGTATGTATGTGTGTATGTATGTGTGTCATTATTCAGTTTATTTCAAGATTTCCTGCCAACAAAGAAAGGATATGTATGTGTGTATGTGTGTGTGCATGTATGTGTGTGTGCATGTATGTATGTATGTATGTATGTATGTATGTATGTACGTATGTATGTATATATATATGTGCACGCGCGTGTATACGTGTGAATGGGCGCTCCTTAAGGCACAAAGGTTAAAATCACGTCTGGAAAACCGCTAGATATAAAACAACCCCACATACTACTTCAACCCAATAATTTCCCAACAGTAAATGCCATAAACATGAATACATTTACATAAATTATACCTAAACATTATTTTATGTGAGTGTGGCTTACAAGAACGGAGCTATTAATACAGCATTTTCTTATTAGGGTTTCTTTTTGATCTAAATTCAGTGAAATATTTCTTACAGATTGTTAGTGTTGTTGCTATTGTTGTTTAACCCATGGTCAGTTGTCGTCGTCTTAGGTAGGCTGAACTTAGGACGATATTTCGTAATGTATCGTTCGATTCTATAATGAAAAGAATGAGTGTTGGAAGGATTTTGCTGCAGAAAGCTCAACAGAATTGACGCTCGGGAGAAGAGAAGAGGACGATACATGTTAAAAGGCATTGAAGGTACGAGACTAGAAGGTTCGTCAGAGAACTGGATGGTATATGTTAAAAGGTCTTGAGGGTACGAGACTAGAAGGTTCGTCAGAGAACTGGATGGTATATGTTAAAAGGTCTTGAGGGTACGAGACTAGAAGGTTCGTCAGAGAACTGGATGGTATATGTTAAAAGGTCTTGAGGGTACGAGACTAGAAGGTTCGTCAGAGAACTGGATGGTATATGTTAAAAGGTCTTGAGGGTACGAGGCCAAAAGGTTCGTCTAGGAAATGGGTGATACATTTAAAAGGTGTTGAGGGTATGAGACCAGAAGGTTCGACAGAGAAATGGATGATATATGTTAAAAGGTTTTGAGGGTACGAGACCAGAAGGTTCGACAGAGAAATGGATGATATATGTTAAAAGGTTTTGAGGGTACGAGACCAGAAGGTTCGACAGAGAAATTGATGATATATGTTAAAAGGTTTTGAGGGTACGAGACCAGAAGATTCGTCAGAGAAATGGATGATGTAGTTTAATGACAAGCCAAAGACTCCAAACTAATAGAAAAAAGAGGATCCACCACGTTAACAGCTTGTTTCTGAATTCGATCAAGCAAGTTAAGAAACGCGGTATGGACCAGCCCCAAAATGGCTGTAACATTCAATGCAAGGTGGAGACGGTGAGCTGAGAGAATCGTGAGCACACCGGATAATGTGCTTAGTGACATTTCATCCGTCTTAGCGTCCTGGGTTCAAATTTTCGCTTAGGTCGACTTTGCCTTTGTTCCTTTCAGGGTTGATGAAACAAGCACCAGCGGAGCACTGAGGGTCGATATAACTAACTTTACCCCCTTCCCAAAATTTCTGGCCTTGTGCCAAAATTTGAAATCGATATTGAATGCAAAGTCGACTGGTGACTTTATAGAGATGCAAGACAGTCCCGGGATGTGAAAGGGTTTTGATTGGTTTTTAACAGGTTAAATGATTGCTTATGAATATCTACATTCGATTTATTTACAGGTAATGTAGTTCACGGTAATAAATTCGTGGGCCTTTATTATTATTCAATATCTTAATAATCGTTTTCCTGATCATCATCGTAGTCGTCATTGCTGTCATCATCACCATCATTATCGCCGTCATCATCATCATCACCATCATCACCACCACCACCAACAACAACATCACGACCACCACCACCATCATCGTCATCATCATCTCTGTAGGCAACATGTAAAGTGACTAAATTTACTCATTCGCCGCTGTTAAACTAACGTCATAGAAATTACTAGAATTCTTTTTTAGCTATTTAACCAAGAATATGGTAGATTGATGCCACATGACAAACACTGACTCACTTGCTCTCTTATATACACACGCATGCTACATACATACACACATACGAACACGCGCACTCACATATGTTTCTTGGTCTCCCCGCATATTTCTTTACATACATGCAAACATCCTCATATATATATATATATATATATATATATACAAATATTTAGTCATAATGTGTGTGTATATATGCATGTATATCCTATATATTTGTATATATATATATATATATGTGTGTGTGTGTATATGTGTGTATCTGTGTGTATGTATATATATATATATATATATATATATATATATATATATATATATATATATATATATATATATATATATATATATATATATAATGATGTGTATATATATATATATATATATATATATATATATATATATATATATATATATATAAAGAGAGAGAGAGAGAGAGCGTGTATATGTGATTATATATGCATATATGCATACATATTCACATGTGCGCACAGAAGCATGTATACACGTTCATACATATATACACACATGCAGATACATAATCGCACACGCTCACAATCACAAGACCGTTAGCAAGATAGACAGACAGCCAGTCAGATGGAGAGAGAGAGAGAGAGAGAAGAGAGAGGAGAGAGAGAAGAGAGAGGAGAGAGAGAAAGATAGGAGAGAGGAGAGTGAGAGAGGAGAGAGAATAGTTGAGAATAAACAAATTCAATGTCTTAAGAACAGAACAAATTGTTTCTTTGAACGGTCAGAAACCATTTTCTTTTTCTGTAGTTTTTCAATTTCCAAACATCGTTGATAGATCGTAATCTTCGATGTTGTCCTACAATATGCACCAGACTCTTTAACTCTTCTAATCGTCTCCAAAATTATTTTAAACGAAGCTAAGAATTCATCAAATTCATGTAAAATAGTTCGACGCTTTTATTTTGTGCCTGTGGGGTGAAAAGTTTACTTCTCAATCACATGGTTCTGGGTTCAGTCCCACTGCATGGCACCTTGGTCAAGTGTTTTCTGCTGTAACCTCGAACCAACCAAAACCTTGTGATTGGGAAGCCTAGAGTAGAAAAGAATATTGGTTTCAAATTCTGACACAAAGCCGACAATTTCGTGAGAGGAGTCCAGTCGATTATACCGTCCCCAGGGCTCCGTTAATACTTATTTCGTCTACTCAGAAAGAATGAATAGCAAAGTCAACCTCGGCGGAATTTGAACTCAGAACGTAAAGGCGGACGATATGTCGCTTAGCATTTTGCCCAGCGTGCTAACGATTCTGCCAGCTCGCCACCTTGTACCGCCTTGCTAATATTGATTTCAAATTTTGGCACAAGGCCAGCAAATTCGGGGGAGAGGTTATTCAATTACGTTGAACCCCCTACCCACCTACCAATGTTCAACTGGTATTTATTTTATTGATCCTGATAGGGTGAAAGGCAAAGTCGACCTCAGCGGGTTTTGACTCGGAACGTTAAAACGGACGATATTCTGTTTAGCATTTTGCCTAGCGTGCTAAAGATTCTGCCAGCTCGCCGCCTTACGCCGCCTTATGCCGCCTTCCTAATATCCTTTCTACTATCGGCACAAGGCCTGGATTTTTGTGGGGATGGGCGACAATCGATCTGCCGCATTGCCACCTCCGTCGCATTACTAATATCAATAACAATATAATAACAAGCTCTTCCCACAACATTTGCCTTCTTTCAGACGCTAGCAACCCATTCTACGCCCCTGGGACTACGCTATGGCTGAAGAACAACAATTGCTTTCAGTTATGAAATCATTAAAATTTTAGTTAAGATAATTACATTTTTCATTCTATTTTCATTTGTGTTGGAATATTCCTTTGTATTATTTCCGTTCGAAAACAATGCAGCACAATACAATACTTGACAATTTGTTTCTCCGCCTCCGCCATCTTTCAGTACAGATCTTAATAGAGTGTTTTCACAATTCTTTATTTGATATTTTTTTTTAATGAAATATATATTTTAATTAATGCAGATATCGTATTTCCGTCGTTTTTATCCGCCAACGATCTTAAATATCAAATGAACGTTTTGCTAAGAAAGCTTTTAGCCATAAAAAAGCTGACGCTTCATTTTCGTTTCATTAAAATAACATCCATTCATATATGAGTATATAACAATATTCATATATGAATGTATAATAATAATAATAATAATAATAACAAAAGCGCTCAGAGAGCGCAAACCTCCGCCAAGGCAAAACCAACGTCCTCTCAGGGATTAACCGGAGATGATTTCTAAAATGAAAATATCTGAAATAAACTTGATTGCTCTCACAAACGAGAATACTAAATATGAACCTGACGGCTCTCAAAAATTAAGTGAAAAAAAAACAAAACAATAAAAATAATCTAGAATCCTTGTCCGGCACCGGATCGATCCCAAAATCTAATCAGCTCGTGCCAGTCACGAGGCCAAACATCCCTGAAAATTTCATCCGAATCCATCCTGTGGATTTTGAGATATCTCGTCCACGGACAAACAAACAAACAAACACGACTGAAAAAAACAATAATTCCGCCTTCGCTACGGCAGAAGTAATAATAATAATAATAATAATAATAATAATAATAATAATAATAATAATAATAATAATAATAATAATAATAATAATAATAATAATAATAATTATTATTATTATTATTATTATTATTATTATTATTATATAATAATCCTTTCTATTATGGGCACAAGGCCTGAATTTTTGTTTGAGGGGCTAATCGATTATATAGACCCCAGTACTTGATTGGTACTCATTTTATAGCCCCGAAAAAATGAAGGGTAAAGTTGACCTCGGCAGAATTTCAACTCAGAGCATCAAACCGGAAGAAATACCGCTATGCATTTTGTCCGACGTACTAACGATTCCGCTAGCTCGCCGCCGCCTTAATAATCTTTTCTACTATAGGCTCAAGGCCTTAAATTTTTTTAAGGATGGGAGCTAGTCAATTATATTGAGCCCAGTTCTCAACCGGTACTTATTTCGTCGATTCTGAAAGAATGAAGGGCAAAGTTGACCCCGGCGTTATTCAAACACTGAAGTTGGAAGAAATGCCGCTGAGCTTTTTGTCTGAATCGGTAACGGTTCTACAACCTTATAATAATAATAATAATAATAATAATAATAATAATAATAATAATAATAATAATAATACAGTACGTTTCTCTGCCCTAGGTGTCAGGAAGACGCTCGGCAAGAAATGGTACAACACAATCATCGAATCGAAAGACTACTGGAGTCGGACAAATGTAAGATTTCGTGGGACTTTACTATTCAAATAATAGACCGGGCATAATAATTATAGATAAGGAAAATCGAATTTGCTTACTAATTGACCCTTCATATCTGTTTGATTCCAGGATCGTAAAGAAAGAGGACGAAAAACAAAGCAAAAAGATGTAATCCATTAAAATTTGAGGAGCACGAGAACAGTAAGGGTCGTGCCTATAATAATTGGTGCGTTGGGAACAGTAAGGAAAGATACATTCGTTTCTTCTCTAGACACAAAGCCCGAAATTTTGGGGGTGGGGGCCAGTTGATAAGATCGACCCAGTACGCAACTGGTATTTAATTTATCGACCCCGAAAGAATGAATGGCAAAGTCGATCTTGGCAGAATTTGAACTCAGAACGTAACGGCAGACGAAATACCGTTAAGCATTTCGCCCGGCGTGCTAACGTTTTTTATTTCTTTATTGCCCACAAGGGGCTAAACATAAAGGGGACAAACAAGGACAGACAAAGGGATTAAGTCGATTACATCGACCCCAGTGCGTAACTGGTACTTAATTTATCGATCCCGAAAGGATGAAAGGCAAAGTCAACCTCGGCGGAATTTGAACTCAGAACGTAACGGCAGACGAAATACCGCTAAGCACTTCGCCCGGCGTGCTAACCACTCTGCCAGCTCGCCGCTTTAGTAAACAAAGATATAGAGAAATGACTGAAGGAGATTGGAATAGAATTCCTGGTAGAGCTCCTTCAGAAAGTTTGACTCTTAAGGACAACAAAGATTATCGGGAAGGTTCTAAACACTTGAAAGTCTACAGAAAATTTATGGATAACCAAGGTTACAGAGAGTAATCCGCTGCCTATCTAAGTCCTACCAGGAATAAGACCGAACCTGAGTCAAACCAAATAATGAAGTTATCATTATTATTATTATTATTATTATTATTATTATTATTATTATTATTATTATTATTATTATTTTATGTTTGACTTTTGTTTTGCATTTGTACAAGTTGGATCCATTATTATTATTATTATTATTATTATTATTATTATTATTATTATTATTATTATTATTATCATTATTATCATTATTATTGTTCAGTAGTTTTATTTTTATAACGTGCTTTCACTTCACTACCGAGCGCAGCTCTGTGCGCCTTGGGTATGTGCTGTGGTTTGCTGTGGTGCTCTTATGTTTACTGTATTGAAAGTGTTTTGCGTAGAATGTGTGCAGTACCCAGTAGTGCAATTTTCTGTATGTTATATATATTTGTAAGTCCTGCTATTTTTGTTATGTATTTGTCTGAATATTTTTTTATTATACCTAAGGCACCTACTATGATAGGAATTGTTTCTGTTTTTAGATTCCACATTCGAGTTATCTCTATTTCCAGGTCTTTGTATTTTGAAAGTTTTTCCATTTCTTTTAGAGAAACGTTTTCATCTGCTGGTATTGATACATCAATTAGAAAGCATTTTTTTTCTTCATCATCTTTGACAACTATATCTGGTCTATTTGCCTTAATTTCTCTATCTGTGTGTATTGGCATATCCCAGAGTATGGTTGCTTTCTCGTTTTCTGTGACCTTTTCTGGCGTGTGTTTATACCATCTTTTTTCTGTTGTTATTCCATAGTGTTGGCATAGCTTCCAGTGTATATAGGTCCCAGCTCTGTCGTGTCTGTGAATATATTCCTTCTTAGCCAGGACTGGGCAGCCAGAGATAATATGATTTATTGTTTCTTGTCGATCTCCACATATTCTACAGTTACTTGTTATATTTCTTTTCATTATGTGTTTTTGGTAATTTCTGGTGGGGAGGCTCTGGTCTTGTGCAGCAATTAAAAATCCTTCAGTCTCTGCTTTGAGTCCTGAGCTTCTCAGCCATTGCTGGGATTTTTCTCTGTCTATTTCTTTCGCATTTAGTTTAGCCCAGTATTTACCATGTAGGGGCTTTTCTTGCCATCGTTTTATCATGGTCCGTTGCTGTTCTAGTTATTATTATTATTATTATTATTATTATTATTATTATTATTATTATTATTATTATTATTTCTATAACGATACTGTAGACAAAGCGGCCTCCATCAATTAAACGAGCTAAAATTGTTGCAAATTGATTCATATTATGACAGAGACAGTTTGTCTCGTTAAGTCTCGCTCCTAGGCATGTCGTCTGCATAAAACAACCGATATATGCCGCTTTGGTTGAAAAGTGTAATATTAAATTTGCGGCCCAGTACATTAAAAATTTATCGTCTTTCCAAAAGTAAATTCGAACACAAATTTTATCTTCCTAAGCAGCGGAGTCGATAAATTTCTAGCTTTCAAGGCCACTTTGTAATACTTTTTTTCTCCAAGTCGGTTGTCTTCCGTCAAATGTCATTTTTCTTTTAAGAGGAAAGGTAGTGTCCATGATCTAGGGTCTCCGATACTGGTAGAGAGGAAAGAAGAAAGAGGAAAACGGTATCTTCGAATCGGAAACCTGATCTAAATATTTGCAAGAGCGCGGAGTCTGCTTAAGCCACCGAATATAGCAGGTAGAGGTGTTAAATGGAGAAATGGGTTAACGCTACCACCCAGGTAGGCCTTGGTGGGATTTGAACTCAGAACGTGAACAGCCGTAACAAATACCACAACACAGCCATCCCGGCAATTCTTCTAATCAGCTTCTTACAATTCTTTCAATCTATTACTTTGCGTTGGTACTTTTTAATTGACCCTGAAACGAAAACAAGCTAAAGTCGACCTCGGTGAGATTTGAAAACAGAACGCATAGAGCCGGAATAAATACTTCAAGGCATCAGGCTGGACAATTTCTCCGATTTGCTTCGTATTATTCCTCAAATCTATTGCCTTGGACCGGAACTTTTTTATCGATCCCGAAAGAATAAAAGGCAAAGTTGAACTCAGCGAAATTTGAACTCGGAACTTAAAGAGCTGGAACCAATGTCGTGAGATATTGTCCGACGCTCTGACGATTCTACCAATTCATCGTGAAATCAAGCTGCAGGATGCTAGTTCCTAGAATAGGATTCTTGAAATGTCATCATAATTAATCACCAGTATGAAAAAAGGTAAAATAACACGCAATATAAATTAAAAACAAACCCAACAAAAAAGAAACAATTAATTATAGCCTCCTCTTTCACATTCCACTTTACTCTTCTTTCTTTTTCTGCTTTATTTAATATTAAGTTTCATATTGATGTAAGACCAAACAAAAATTGCAGGAGAGAAGAAACAACGTTGTTATTCCTTCATATCGATTCGATTTTGATGTAGCTGAGATAGAACTGATTGCCTATACCAGTAGTTCCCAACCTAGGGTCTGCGAACCCCTGGTGGTTCGCAATGGTAGTACTGGGGGTCCGTGAACTAAATTCAAAATTTCATATATATACATACATACATATATATATATATATATATATATATATATATATATATATATATATATATTTATAATAATAATAATAATAATAATAATAATAATAATAATAATAATAATAATAATATAAATAGTATATAAATATATGCATATATCCATACATATATGTACATACCTACATCTAAATGTATACATACATGTATATATGGGTACATGACATCAAAAAAACCTTAAACACAATGAGAAACGAAAACATAAAAACGAAAACAGAAAACGAACAGTTTTCTAACGACGAAAAAAACAGAGAAACGAGACATGCAACATAAAGAGTATACCCCTTCGTCAGTTGTCCCTGTTCCATCTACTCCGTGTTTCGAAGGCAAGGACAATACGCGACTTCGTTGGAACAGTCCTTCCTGCAAAGCAAATTAAATAAAATTTGGAATTTTTTGCGGAGGGTGAAAGTGTTAACAAGAACAGGACAGTGAGAACAAGACAGTAAAAACAAACAGTGAGAGCTGTTGAGCCAAGACGATAGAAAAATTATTATGAACGCTAGATAGACGCGCATGAGAGAAGAGACAGAAAAAACACGTCTTTTCTATAGGAAGGCAGTGGGCATATATATATATATATATATATATATATATATATATATATATGGGAGAATATACAAAAAATAACAACAGACGAGGACAGGTGGTGTAAATAACAAAAGTATATATTAGTATGACGCTCGGGAATACGGAAAGTCTTTGACGTTTCGAGCTACGCTCTTCAACAGAAAGAATACGGAGACAAGGAGAAAAACACGGAGAAAAAAAATTGAATAGTGTTCAGTCAACGGTCAATCATAATAATGGCCGATCATAACAATGACTGACCGGAAGTTAGAAATTCTTATTTCAGGAGAGCTAAGAAAGGGGGAGATAACAAACGGTGATCGGGAACGAGGGGCTGTGTGTGGGAGGTAGACTGCTGGTGATCTTGACGTATGTAGTGTGAAAATGGGGGAAGGGAGAAAGGGAGAAAGGGAGAAAGTAGTTGGTCAGTTGTAGTGTGTGCGTGGTGTGATGCGAGGGTATTGGTGTGGTGTGCGTGGTGTGATGCAAGGGTATTGGTGTGGTGTGATGTGAGGGTGTTGGGAGGTGGGGAAGGCATGGGTGGAGTGTGGGGTAGAGGTAGGGGTAGGGTGAGAGAGTTGGTATGTGAAAGCATGTGGTTGGATGTATAAAAAACAAAATAGAATAAAAAAAACTACAGACGATTTGTATGGTTAAAATTTGAGAAATTTGAAAAGAAAATGTGAAACCGGTTATTTCTCCAAAAACCATGTCACTATACACAAATTTTATAACATTCTCCTAACACAGCAATGCTTGGAACCGCTCGAATACTGCGAAAAGTGCTCAAAAAATAAGAGGTGTTACCTGAGTTCACTGCTAGTGAAACAGCTAGCACCGCAGATAATCTCCAGCGTTAGAAGCTGTACAAAGGCAATAATAATAATAATAATAATAATAATAATAATAATAATAATAATAATAATAATAATAATAATAATAATAATATTGAGTAAACACCTGGAAAATAACAACCTGTTTCCAGAAGAGCAGAAGGGATGCTGCAAGGGCTCATACGGCTGTAAAGATCAATTATTGATCAATAAAGCCATAACTGAAGACAGCCGCAGAAAGAAGAAAGGCCTCAGTATGGCCTGGGTGGACTACCAAAAGGCTTTCGACAGTGTTCCCCACACGTGGATTCTGGAAACACTAGCCATAAACAAGGTGGCACCAATTATCATAAAATACATAGAGCACTCAATGAACAAATGGCAGACAGTGCTACAGCTCCAAACAAAAGAGGGACTTGTGAAAACGAAAGCCATCCCCATTAGAAGAGGAATATTCCAGGGAGACACGCTCTCTCCACTCCTGTTCTGCCTGGCACTCACACCTTTAACCGAATTGCTAAATAGAACTGGATGCGGTTACAAATGCTATGGAAAAACAGTCAGCCACCTTCTATATATGGATGACCTAAAATTATATGCTAAAAACGACAAAGAGCTAGAAACACTACTACAGACAGTACACGGCTTTACCAAGGAAATAGACATGAAATTCGGATTAGAAAAATGTGCCAAAGCAACCCTGAAAAGAGGAAAATTAGTTAAAAGTAGCAATATAACACTAGATAAAGCCAATGAAATAAGAGAACTAGACGAAAGCCAACCATATAAGTATTTAGGAGTCAATGAACTAGATAGGATACAACATACACAAATGAAAGAAAAAATAAAGAAAGAGTACTATAGACGAGTTAGATCAATACTAAAAACAGAGCTCAATGCTAAAAACAAGATAATGGGTATCAACACTTTAGCTGTCCCAGTTATAAGCTACAGCTACAACATCCTTAACTGGACACTAAACGAACTATGTAAAATAGACAGGAAAACAAGAAAAATAATGACAGGATATAGGATGCACCACCCAAAATCTGACATAGAAAGGCTATATATACAACGCACAGAAGGTGGCAGGGGTCTTATACAGCTAGAAAACTATTATAACTATTATAAAATAACCACCATAGGACTGCAAAAATACCTACTCCAGAAGCAAGGGAAGCTAATACAAATAGCCACAAAACACGAGCAAAACAAAAAACTGTTTTCAGTATTTAAGGAAGCTGACAAATACAAACAAGAAATCAATCTACCTAACAAATACGAAGAAGAAGAAGAAGAAGAAACAACAAAAGCTATAAAACAAATGAAATCCAAACTAAAGCTAGAACAACAACGGACCATGATAAAACGATGGCAAGAAAAGCCCCTACATGGTAAATACTGGGCTAAACTAAATGCGAAAGAAATAGACAGAGAAAAATCCCAGCAATGGCTGAGAAGCTCAGGACTCAAAGCAGAGACTGAAGGATTTTTAATTGCTGCACAAGACCAGAGCCTCCCCACCAGAAATTACCAAAAACACATAATGAAAAGAAATATAACAAGTAACTGTAGAATATGTGGAGATCGACAAGAAACAATAAATCATATTATCTCTGGCTGCCCAGTCCTGGCTAAGAAGGAATATATTCACAGACACGACAGAGCTGGGACCTATATACACTGGAAGCTATGCCAACACTATGGAATAACAACAGAAAAAAGATGGTATAAACACACGCCAGAAAAGGTCACAGAAAACGAGAAAGCAACCATACTCTGGGATATGCCAATACACACAGATAGAGAAATTAAGGCAAATAGACCAGATATAGTTGTCAAAGATCATGAAGGAAAAAAATGCTTTCTAATTGATGTATCAATACCAGCAGATGACAACGTTTCTCGAAAAGAAATGGAAAAACTTTCAAAATACAAAGACCTGGAAATAGAGATAACTCGAATGTGGAGTCTAAAAACAGAAACAATTCCTATCATAGTAGGCGCCTTAGGTATAATTAAAAAATACTCAGACAAATACATAACAAAAATACCAGGACTTACAAATATATGTAACATACAGAAAATTGCACTACTGGGTACTGCACACATTCTACGCAAAACACTTTCAATACAGTAAACATAAAAGCACCACAGCAAACCACAGCACATACCCAAGGCGCACAGAGCTGCGCTCGGTAGTGAAGTGAAAGGACGTTATAAAAATAAAACTACTGAACAATAATAATAATAATAATAGTAATAATAAATACCCTAATGTAGTACCAGGCAGTGGCTCTCATGGCTTCTGATTTTAATTGATTAGAAGTGTTAACATGTACATGTTTTGCTTTGGTATAAAAGATGGGCAACTGCAAATATTCTGTTTAATACCACAGCTTTGCTTGTCAGTTGTTTGACCTCAACCAGTTGAGCATGTTCCTTGATGGCTGTCGGTATGTGCATCTCTGATCACGAGCAGAAGTAGTGGGGGAGCATCATAGCCATGTGTTGAGAGGAATCTTTTTGAGTTTGAATAATTAATTTCTGGAAACGTGGGTGCTTCGTTCAACATCTTTAAACAATCCTTATTCAAAGACCTGTTGTGCGGTCCTGAAGAAAATTTTAAGGTTCGCCTGGAAGGTCATTCACTGCTTATCTTGATATGAGATCGCCAGTCACACACATATGGTTGTGATGCATGTGCTTGGTGTACCCTTATCAGACGGGTAGTCATGATGGGTATACTGGGCTTCGTATATTTTACCCCAGTGTCACTTTGATGGCATGCACTGCTCTCTCATTCACTCCCTAATAGTAATAATAATAATAATAATGATGATGATGATGATGATGATGATGATGATGATGATGATGATGATGATGATGATGATGATAATAATAATATTAATAGATATAATACCAATAATAATAACAACAACAATTGCAAAAGTAATAACGTTCATTACTCTATTGATAATGATCGAAATTTTCTAGATATACATCGGTTGATTGTGATTAAATTTAGAATTAGATTCTTATTCACAGAAAAAAACAAAATGTTTGAAGTTGTAAAAGCTGGCGGTAAAATAACGTTGTTTGACATCTCCAATAAAATCTGTCAATATGTTTTATCCTGCTGAGAGATGAAGTGGGATGTGAAGAGCCATGATGTACACAAGACTTTATGTAAGACGTCGTCAGACGCTGTCTGCAAAGGAGCGTTATTGATTTATACTCTGTCCAAAATGGCTACCTACACAGGTCTAAGGAAAAAGAACGAGCCGATGTAGGTGCCTCTGCGTGGTTGTTCGAGCTGCTAGAACGAACAGCCAAATCTTCATTATGTTTTATTATCTTTGGAGAACGATAGAAAAGGATAGATTGGACGATGCAGTGTTAGGTTTAAAAGAAAACGTTAGATGATCATGGTTGACACGCATTTTGTCATAGGTCAGACATATATAGGCTGACCTTGGGTTCAAGGACATCAGTGACACCACCAACAATAACAGAATAGCTACCACTAATAATAAACACCACCACCACCAACAGCAACAGCAACAACAACAAAAACAACAATAGCCAGTCACACCAACATCTCTACCACGAACAACATCAACAAAAATGCCAACCCCAGAACCATCAACAAAACAACGACACCCCCATCACCAACAACAATGAACAACAACAACAGCACGCTCTACCAACAACAACAACGACAAAAGCAGGAAGAAAAGAAACTGAGTGTTTGTGACGTTCATGCCTTTCCAAAAACATTAGTCGTGTAAGTGAGGTGCAAAAATAACTTCAGTCGGAAATCGAAACCGGCGCTATGAAAACGACTCATATTTATATTTATATATATATACAGTAATGCCTCGATATACGAGACCGCTCGTAAAGCAAAAACTCGTAAAGCAGAGCAATAATTTCCCATAGTGGCAATGTTATAAATTGAAATTTGTTCCCAGAAAAAATACTTTACCTATAAAATTAATAATACTCGTAAATAAATGGTAATAAAACAACAGTAGACTCGTGCACACCATCACTTATAAACGCGATCGCTGATTCACAAGCACTCGTAGACGGACTTGTAGATTTCATTAATAAAAAACAAGTCTACAGTTGTTTGCTTAGAAGAAACTTTTTCCGTCTCTATAAATTTCTGGGTAACATGCAGAAGCATTTGTGATGGTAGTAGAAACTTTTGTACTTCGTTCAAGATTTGGAACTTGTGCTTGCAAAATGAAACTCGCAAACCAGGGGCCTCCTAAAGCGGGTCCCTGTAAAGTGTGGTATGTCTGTATGCATATATATATATATATATATATACAGTTCAGGTGCGAGCTAAGATATCAGCAATCTATGAAGTGTGAAATTCCATTGTTTTGGCGTGCATGGAAAGGTTAGCATGCAACACTACGTCCGGAGACAATAAAAAGTTGTTATGCAAAGCTGACGACTACGGGTTCTGTGAACGGTGCAAGAAGTGGCCGTCCAATCACATCCCGATCAGCGGAGAACGTGGCAACAGTGCAGGAAATGTTTAATCGCAACCCACAAAAATCAACACGTCCAGTAACTCGTGGATGTGGACTAACAAGACATACAATACGTACGGTGTTGCATAAAGAATTGAATTTTCGTCCGTGGGGACCTCATTACATGCAGGAGCTAAAACTTGAAGACTGTGACCGCAGAAGTCCAGAAAGACAGAACACCAGGAAGTCCAGATCTCACTCCACGTGATTTTTACCTGCGGGGTTACACAAAAGAGGAGGTGTACAAGACAAAACAAGACATGGATTCAAGAGGTTCTCAATGATATCCCAGACGACGTCCCTCAGAAGGTTGTGCGTTCCATCCCTGGCCGTTTGAGGAAACTGGTGACACCACTGGTACTTATGTTGAAATATGAAGATTTACTTTCATTTTCCCATGTTATAAAGAACATGTATCATTTGTTTCAATAAATTTCTAAAAGGAATATGGATTTTATTACCAATTTTTAATGCCTACTTGCTTTTCACTCACCCTATACATACACATCCATGACTAAACACACATGTATGCATGCATACATATGTGTGTGTGTACATATATATATATATACGCACACATGTACGTACTCATGTACACACAAACACATGCATACACGCCCACGTGCTCATATAAGCATTTAACGTATATAAGAATCAATTTCATCTTATTTAAATAGTAAATATGTTAAGCTGTATTTACTTAGGCACAAAATTACGAATATAATGTGACCACCACGTTATATATCTAAAAATCAATGATATAATTTTTATACCGGACCATAATGCTATCTTAAAATTTCGCATTAGGTGTATCTCTTAAATATCTCGCATTATATACCAGGATGTGCATGTGCGTGTGCATGTGTGTGTGTGTGTGTGTGTATGTGTGTGTGCGTGTGTGTGTGTGCGTGTGTATGTGTGCGTGTGAAGGGTAAGTTATGTGATTTAGTTGATTGAGCGATGAAGAAAAAATATAATAAAAATGGAGAGCGGAATTTATTGTAATCGATCGATAATTGAAACAAAAACTAAATAACTGTTATTTAAATTTTTGATTAGTTAAAATGTAATCACTGGAAGACCAACAAACATTGTAACTAAATATATTTGAAATTACGCTTTGGTTGCGGGGAGCCCTAAGAGTTAAATATTTGAGTAAATATGGAAACTGTAATATCTTAGGTGTTTATTGAGTAGCAATAGGAAAAATATAGAAGAAATCGTCGAAATATTTGTAGATATTCGTGGCACCTTGGGCAAGTGTCTTCTACTATAGTCTCAGGCCGACAAAAGCCTTGTGTGTGGATTTGGTAGACGGAAAACTGAAAGAAGCCCGTCGTATATATGTATATATATGTGTGTGTGTGTATATGTTTGTGTGTCTGTGTTTGTCCCCCCAACATCGCTTGACAACCGATGCTGGTGTGTTTACGTCCCCGTAACTTAGCGGTTCGGCAAAAGAAACCGATAGAATAAGTACTAGGCTTCCAAAGAATGAGTCCTGGGGTCGATTTGCTCGACTAAAGGCGGTGCTCCAGTATGGCCACAGTCAAATGACTGAAACAAGTAAAAGAGTAAAAGAGAATATGTGTAATGCTATAGACTTGAAGTGTTATAAAATTACAGCGTTTTCACAGTTTTTAAAAGTGAATTAGAGGTTAAAGTGCAGTATAATTTTTTCAGAGTAAGACATGCTTGTAAGTCTATCTTACGTGTCTATTTACACAATGGATAATGTTTCTATTTATAGGCGTGTGTATGTGTGTTTATGTGTTTGTGTATAAATGGACGAATGGGTTATCTGGTATTGCTGCGATTGCCTCGTTTCGTTAAGAGCCGTTATTGTGACGCAAGCGTGGTACAGTCAGTTATCCAGTATGCAAAACAATCACAAGATTACGTAATACGGTATACAAATCCCAACACTTTAGGCTTCCAAAATAAGCAAAGGAGCAACGACATGATGATTAATCAACAGATCATCAACAAGTGATAATTGGTTTAAAACTCTCTCTCTCTCTCTCTCTCTCTCTCTCTCTATATATATATATATATATATATATATATATATATATATATATATATATATATATATATATATATATGCATATATGGGCACAGGACGTCACCAACTGTGTACACAACATGAAATGCGAAAAGAAACGATTTAAATACGCAAAGAATGAGAGAAAAAGAAAACTGAAAACAGGACAAGTAAACACAGAGAACGACCCTTCATCAGTTGTCGGCTGTCTGTCTACTCCTCTTTTTGAACATTCAACGGCAATATGTGTCTTCAAAGACAGCTGATCACCTAAATTCTAAAATAAAATTTAGGATTTATGGAGGGTCAAAGTTGGGAAGAAAAATAATGACAGTGGAGACATACAAGGAAACCGAACGAAAACAAACATGAAGGGTCTTTAGACCAGAACGAGAGGAAAATAGTGAACGCTGGGAGAAATATTTATATATATATATATTGTAAGTTCCATATATATATATATATATTGTAAGAGCCATGGACCTTGATGTACTTCTCACTAGGCAATATCAAGAAAATCTGAAAATCTTTTTCCAACTCTTTGCAGCAATGGCTATATCTTGCCGAGTTTAAATTCAGAGAATTCAAGCTGCTTTTGTATCTGTTTTCGAAACACCATGGAGGGATAATTTAGTCCGTGATGTATCGAAGTGTATTGTTATTTAACTGTTGAAAATATAAATGTATAATAAAATATTATTATTTGAAGAGAAATTCGATAAACTATTAATAGTTATGCGAAATTTATAATGCTATGTACATAGATACGTACATCAATTACGTCGAGGTGAGTCCAGTTTTTTTTTAATGAGATATATGTGTTATGTTGTGTAATTTTAATATTGTAAAGAAGAAGTAATCAGAGAAATGTATTGTTGTGAAAACATAATTTAAAATAAATGAAGTGAATATGGGAACGGTAGTTCGTAAAAATATATCTATACTTATATTGATGTTTTCTGGCTGAATGAGACCATTAATATTGTAAGTGATAATTAAGAGATTTCACATAGAAACGCTGAAGGAGAGTGATATTAGAAACCGAAAGTTGTGTTTGTAAGAAGAAAAAAAAAACTGTTTGTTGGTAATATAATTATAGTTAAATATAAGTTATCTCGATGTTCAACAAATGATGAGATAATATTTATGCCGTTACGTATCTAATTATATTAGAGTGGTGTCGACGTGTATGTGTATGTATGCATGCATCTATGTATACATAGAGACATGAGACAAACCTATGTGTTTATACGGATTACTGAGTGTGTCCTAAATACCATGTCTCTCATGGTTATAAGAAAGAAGTTCACGCGTATTTAAAATTTAGTCAAAGGTATATTTAGTGCAGATGGCGTGAAAAAGAGAAGATTATAGTTGAGCTGTGATAGAAGTTTGTTGCAGTGGGTGTAGATAAAGCTAAACATATAATTTACAGTATAACGAAGACTGGCTGGTTGAACTAAAATTTAGATATCAATATTTGATTCTGGTGTAAGAGTTGGTGATTGAGAGGTGGTTAACGTCGTCTTAGGAATAATCCAAAACATGATACATGAGCCTGTAATGTTAAGCTTGAAGAAAATGGTATGGCGTAAGTAATAAATGTTAGTGTTATAGGTGGAAGGTCAGAAAGGAAGAAATGCTAGAAATGTTCAGATTTATAATTATAAAGTAGTTTAGAACAATGACACGCAGTGTACGCTGGTTATAAGTTTCCTAGAAATAGTAATGAAAAAAATGAGAAATTGGTGCTTGATATTAACTGAATGGGAAAGTGGCATGAGACATATATAGTGACTTTAACTGCTCTGGGTTGTAGTGTAGGGAAAAACGCATTCTAGAATTATAATGCAGCTTAGTGCAAAGATATTGTAAGTTTAGGTCTTCTCGGCACAAAAAAAAGAAGAAAAACCTATATAAAATATCAAATACAGAAGCGTGAATGTTTACTGATTGTCACTAGTACGAAGTGATGTGTATCCTTTAGAATAGAACAATGATTTGATTTTAAATGCATTATGTGATCAAAGGGAAATACGTTCAGAGTGGTAGTTAAGAAATGATAGTTTTGCAAAGATATAAAATCTCTCTGGTGTGTATAGTTTGGTACGCTTATTCTATTGCTAATATAAGATTTAATGGAATAGAATATCCTTTATTTCAAGTTCTAATTAATGGTTTCCAGTTTTAGGTTTCATATAAAATTTTTAAATGACGTGTCGTTGCATTTGTCCTGATTACCAAAAGTGTATGAATGTAAGTGGTATCGTAATTTGAAGAGATTCACAGGCATTGTTAAGTTGTTAATTTCTACAGTAGCTTGGTATGTTATATCTTGAGTTTTGTCATTAAACTATAGTAAAAATTTGGGAAATTTGTGCAGATACAATTGTAACTAAAGCTGAATTAATGATAATCCATTTTAGTTTGGATTAATTAGGGTACTTAAATTTTACGCGAGATTTTTTATAATAAAATTTAATGTTTTAGCGTAAAGTTTAGGAGATGAAACTTTTATTCAATTTATTATAAAATATTTTCAAGACTAGTGTGACTGCAGCAAGAAAACATGGCAGAGTAAACCATATTGTATTTCTTTTTCGCTGATATTATAAATTGGTCTTTATTTTCTATATATTGTATGTACTGAGAGCATAATTAATAATTACATTGATTTTCGAAAAGATTAGACAGTTTCAATAAAATATTTTTCTATTTTCGTTAGAGTGGTTCCAGGGTTTGCATATTTGGTGTAGTGTACCATTAGGTTTCTTGTATGGAGTATAAAAAGTGTTTGTTAAAGCTCAGAGTAATATCCAGGGCAGACACGGGTGTATGTCTCTAGTAATTTGCAGCTCTAAGTTTTAAAAAACGACATTCAAGTCTTGTTCTTTACCCTTTCGTTTGTTGAGATGTTAACTTCCATAATGACAGAAGTCCGTCCTTTCTTTGTGCATTTCATTCTCTATGTAGGAATTTAGATTTTAATTTGGATAAGACATATAAACAACAAAGTAGACGGCTTATACCGAATCGTTGACCCCCTCTATATCAATGCTAAATTGAATGCATTTATGGCCTTACGATCTTGGAGAATGATATTAATTTCTTGGTGTTGGTTAATATCTTGAGAAAATGAAGAATTTTTGGTGGTATTTGTTCTGAGAGTGAGGAAAAGTAATTCGTGACATCAAATTATAAGACTTTGAGGTTTGGTTTGTTGGGGAGAGAGGGAGAAAGAGTAGGAGAGAGTGGGAGAGAGAGAGAAGGACACGAAACGTAGCACAAGAGCTTGGATGTTATCCCATAACTGTAAAGGAGAATTATCTTTAAGTGTTGATACACTTTTATCAAGAAAATGTTTGCTGAAAACACAAATATCCCTTTTAATGAGGTTATTTGTTTAATAAAAGAATTGTGTGCAAAGTTATTCTTAGGTTCCTTAAAAGTGAAATAAGGGTGTTTTGGTTCAATCGATTCAATTCTAAGGATTTCAAGTGCAGTAATTTTTTTTTTACCATGGATATTGATGTCATTCAAAATATTCCAACCAGCTTATTAGTAAGAGATAAATAAGAATGTGCAGTAGCTTTTTAGTCTAGTGTGATAAAACACACAAAGGGAGATGCCACACCATGAAATTAAGCATATTAAATAATTGTGAACATAACTGCAGTGTACAGAAAAGACTTTTAGACGCTCATCAATCGTATTTATTTATAGTTTCTAAAACAAATATAACTTGAATTCTTTCATCATCACTCATGTCATTAATATACCCGCACACACACACACACACACACACACACACACACACACACACACACACACACACACACACACACACACACACACACACACACACCCATATACAGATACACATATGTAAAGTATTTAAAGTTCATATACATATAAACATATCTATACACACACACACAAACATATCAATACACGTACACACACATTCATATATATATATATATATATATATATATATATATATATATATATATATATATATATATACACTATAAAAGTTTGGGGGGGGGGGGGTAGATGTATGCTTTCCTAAACTTATATAATTGTTTTTTCTCGATAATTCATCGGTAAGAGTAATATATATATATGTATATATATATATATATATATATATTATATTATATTATATACATACATATATATTATATATAATATACATACATTCATACACACACACACAAACATACACACACACACACACACGCACACACACACACACACACATACACACACACATATATATCTTATACATTTTTCTCCTTCAATTAACTCTTTAATATAATATTATTTTTGGCTTATATTATTTTGCTGTTAATCTACTTTAATCGCTATTTTATTTCGCTTATTTGCGACCGACAGATGGTATCAGCAATGGAAAAAACCTATGGAAGCATAGTTATCTTGATTCAATCGGAAGATTGGCTACTTCTACCACCACCACCACCACCACCACCGCCACCACCACCACCACCTCCACCACCACCACCACCGCCACTGCCACCACCACCACCACCACCACTGCTAACACCAAATTTCGTTATTTACATTTAAAAAATGCAATAAAGCTTCAAAACTTTATACCTCTTGAAGTTCACTAAAATTAAATGAATATCCAGAATAATTTTCAATATTTTTCAATATTTTTTCTTTAACATTTTGTAGTAATATTTCAATATACTACGTAATAGTATTTTATTAAAATGGTTGTCCTTATTTAATAGCATATTTAACTCCAGCAAAGGAAGAGATCATCAGCGACGTTTTTCTATGTGAACTGGAGCAAGGGTCGGCATATATTGATGGACCACATCAAGCCTGCATAAAACAACAGTGCGAGGACTCCTGAGTTCACCGGAGAAGACCTATTACGTGCAATGGCGGACCGAACAGACAGGAGAGAATGAGTCACGGCGATCCGTGCAATAAGCACCACGGGACGATGATGATGATGATGATGATGACGATGACCAGTTACCCATCCTCTGATATCAATGTCATGTTAGAGTGCAGCTTAAAATACTTGTAGCTTCAATTTTCTTATAATTTGTCTTAAATAAAAGTTGTGAAGTATATTTGCCACCTAAATGTCGTGGACCCATCGGGGACGATGCTACTGTTGTTTATAGCCCCAGGAAGATATTTCCTCCAGCTGTCTCATGACACACTATCTGTGTCCGATCAGTATTTGGGAAATCATCGTCCCCCCATCTCTAGCCTTACGTGATGCACACGGGCCCGGGTTTCTGAATAGTAACCCGTCATCAGCGTCTGACAATCACCAGCTAGGGACGAGAACTGATTCCAGACGCAAAATACCATATGCTTTTTCCAGTGACGGGTCCGTAAGGCTAAGGATGGGAACGATGATTTCCCTTCGCAAATACTAATTGGACACAGACAGTGTGTCGTTAGACAGATGGAGGAGATAAACAACAGTAGCATCGTCCCCTATGGGTCTGCCACATTTAGGCGGCACATATACTTCACGATTCTGTGCTGCTACTGTTTACGTTTCGCTCAGAGATTTATTATTGCTTAAATAAAAGTTTTTGCTTTTTTTTATTCTCAAACCTTGCATAACATACGGTGACCCTTTCTTCCTTTACACTTCAGTTTTTCCCGCTAAAGTATCTGAATCACATTTAGTGTACCTCATTACACACACACACACACACACACACATACATACACACACACACAGCAAGGTAAGCGTTGTAAACTATCTTTTATCTTTCACTTGTTTCAGTCGCTGGCCTGCGGCCATGCTGGGGCACAATCTTAATAGGATTTAAGTAGAACAAATTAACTCCAGCACCTGTTTTAAAGCCTGGTAATTATTCTATTGGTCTCTTTTGTCGAGCCACAAAGTTAGGGGAACGTAAACAAACTAACACCAGTTATAAAACAGTGTGGGGGATAAAGGCATAAACAAACACACACACACATACATACATCTATATATATATATATATATATATATATATATATATATATTAAAATTAATGAAAGGACATACTAGGTATGTCTACGTGCTGGAAATAACAGACAAAACTCTTATTTAATTCACCAGAATAAACTGATAATAACTACAGAAATCAACCGTCCGAAGGCAAACGGGCTAAGACCATCTTTCAGCATACATTCAAGTATTTGGACTCACGTGGACCGGTTTCTGGATTGGCATAATAGCCCCACCTTCCTCAGTACCCGTTACCATGATAGAGAGCCTCACCCGTCGCGTTGAAGTCTATATCACGGCAGGAATCTCAAAAGAGGCAGTAGTGTTCAACTCCTTCTTTGACCAAATGCCAAACACATAAGATTAGCCATTGAAAAGGTGATAACACTGGCGGTGCTCCAGCATGGCCACAACTTTTGGGCTGAAACGTATATAAGAATATATATATATATATAATACCCACACACACGACGTGCTTGTTTCAGTCTACCTCTACCAAATCTATTCATAAGGCTTTGATCGGCCCGAGGATATAGTAGAAGTACTTGCTCAAGGTGACACGCAGTGGGACTGAACCCGCGACCATGTGGATGGAAAACAACGTTCTTACCACACAGCCATATTATCTGATATAGAACTCAATACGTTGGCTAGAATGGAAATGGATGGACATGTGTATTATATCGAACGTCGATAGTCCATTCTAAGTTTCGCTCTGATCTGGGTAAAGGATTTGTTGTTAATTTGTAGTTATTAGGAGGACGAGTTAACCTCTCTCTCTCTCTCTCTCTCTCTCCCTCTCTCTCTCGCTCTCTCTCTCTCCTTCTTTCTCTCTTTATACACACATACACGCACACACACACATACATACACGCACATATATTTCACATCAAGAATCTTGCAAAACAAATACATAAACGTATATATATATATATATATATATATATATATATATATATATATATATATATACATACATATATGCGCGTGTGTATGTGTGTGTGCATGTGTGTGTGTGTGGGGGGGGGGGGTGCGTGTAACTTTTTCTTTCAATTCATTATCTTGATGACTCACAAGATAAAACTCGAGTAAGAAATCAATTTTTAATCAATAGCATCAACATTGACAACAGTAATAATAACAACAACAACAACAACAACAACAACAACAACAACAACAACAACAACAACAGCAGCAGCAGCAGTAATAATAATAACAATAACAACAGCAGCAACAGTAATAATAATAATAATAATAATAATAATAATAATAATGATGATTATTATTATTATTATTATTATTATTATTACTATTATTATTATTATTATTATTATTATTGCCTTTGCACAGCTTCTAACGCTGGAGATGTACTACGGTGCCAGTTGTTCACTACCAGTTCCTATTTTTCCACTTCTTATTTTCGAGCACCTTCCCGAAGAGATGCAGATAAGTACAAAGCGACGTTATCCAGGGGTGAATATCTCCAACGGCATGCCTGTATCATCTAAAGGGTTCTAATAACAAATGGACTCCTTGATCATCATTTATATTCGTCCTTCCGCTCGAAGCGGAAGAGCCGACACCTCAATCTGTCCAAACAGGAATTGGGGAGAGGCACGATGATCAAACGATAAGTTATGACGAAAGCGATGCAGACATTCGCCTCATCAGCTCGACCTTTCAAGGCTAGCGTCCCGTTGACCCATTTCTGAGTGAAGACTTCCACCCTCCGTGTAACCTCGTCTCAGTTCCCCTTCACTTAGAGGTCCGGACCGGACCAACCCCGGTGCAGTTTAACTGGTCTGTACTGAAACGTCTCAGCATATTTTCTCTTTTAGTAAATTTACAAGGAACTTCTTCGACTTAATCACCAGATTATCTAAAATGAAAGCACAGGGTTCGCGGTCTTTGTCATAACATCGATACTGTGGTATGGCTGTAGTCAAAATATTTAAATGCGCCATTTGCTTTAATCAATCACCATTACTTAATTTTGTAAATGGCGACCACTGAAAACTGAGAAATTGACGACCGTTTCACTGCTTTGCAATTCGTAGTTCCATTCTTCATTTTAAAGCTTACTCGAGAAATCCCTCTCAGTTCTTTCAGCCTTGCGCACCACGCAACCTCTATTGCCATAGCCACCAGGCAGTGGAACACTGTTGCACTGTTTTGTCAAAGGCGGACAATGGAATGATCCTAACGATGGACTCGGCTGATAACCAAATTCGTCCTACACACAACAGCAGCAGTTTGCCTTAACTCCACAAGTCAGCAATATTCGTTCAAGTCAAAACAACGTACAGATGGTTTCGTCTTTAATGATGCCGTACCAGACAATGGCTTACAAGAATCGCAGTAAATAAAAATACAATGATATATCACGGATAACAGTCAGACAGTTAACACAGACATAGAAACGAGAACTCAATAATCTCTAATTGATTGCAATTGTCCAGGAATAAAATAAACGATTTATCTGGAAATATCGTCTTGATCTGTTTAGTAATTATTACAAATGTTACATTTGTTGTTTGTTCTTAATTACATATGATTGTCCCTTGTCTATTGATCGTTGTCATTGATGCTGGCTCTTAATTATACACCATTGTCCCCTGTCTATTGATTGCTATGGCTTCCTCATAGATAGAAAGGTACTATATATATATATATATATATATATATATATATATATATATATATATAGCATCACGCAAATACATACACAATACATATACACATACACAGACACATGCGAGCGCGTAGAGCATATCTTAGAACCCCTGCATTGCCATTCAACCAAAACCAATTAGAAATAGCAGCTAAATCTCTCTTAAATTACACCATATACGTAGTCAGCCCTAAATAAAATACTTTGGAAAATGTAAGTTTAGACATACCCCTAAAAAAAGAAGCAATGGCCATGCCGGGACTGCTTTTGATGAAAGGTCCCTTTAATCAGGGTTAATTCAAGGTTAAACCCATTGCTAAAAGCAGAACAAACAACACCGGACCGAAATGCTCTCGTTAACTTATATTTAATAGTAAAATAATATTTGAGGCAGGTGTTTACACGGCATTCATCGAACAGAAAACTATGTCAACACTTAACGGTAAATGACAATTCTTTTGAAAAGATTATGTATATGTCGCTTTTATTTAATATTATTCAGTAGATGCTAAACTCTTTTTTTTCTTTCACACACTCCTAACGCAATTAGTATCGAAAACACAGTTACACACAAGTACACACTAAAATAGCGCGATAGAATTCTTACACAGTTATATACACGAATATCAGGGAGCTTGAAATAGAACAAATGACTTCACACATAATAATAAACTCACTTTATGTATGAGATATTTTTCGCTATGTTAAAAGGCTTTACGTTGGATAAGCCTGTTAACATTTCCATATTTACGTCAAGCTAGTTAAGAAGTCAAGGCATATATTGTAAGCGTGTGGGAATTTGAGAATCTTCCCACACGTGAAAACAATGTAAGCATGGAATTTTACAAAACTAGCACCGTATGTATGCAGCACATTTGTGTAAAGGAACATATTTACACAAATGTCCGATCGGTCAGAAAACACCGTGAAAATTATTGTAAGCAGCATATCGTTCGCATGAAAACCGCATAACGGAATAACGAGAATATGAGAATGAAAAGGGCTGTTCTTTATTAAGATTTCAAATCAACCATCAACAACAGACGAGAGTTGCACGACACTAATTGATTGATTTAACTCTACTAATCTTTGCATGTCGCACATCGCTATACATTTCATATATTTGTACAGATCAGAGCTAAACTCAGTCAGTTTTTTTATTATTTTTATTGACAAGCGTCTTCAGTAGAAACATCGAAACATAAAGTAAAACTGTGAATCTACATTTTTTATTGCTATTCGCTTGTTTTTACAACTTACGCTGTAATGGAAGAGGCTTTCTAAATCACTTTTAAATGTATTGTTACAATGTTTCAGATAAACTATACGACTAATAAACTACACAAACAAACTACACGAACCTCCTTGAAAGAGACCACGCTTACTGTGCCTCCTCCCATGATCAAGCAATAAGAAGTAAAACAAATAGTAAAACAAACAATGTAATTACGAAATATACTTTTCTCCTCTAGGCACAAGGCCCGAAATTATGGGGAGTGGGGGGCCAGTCGATTAGATCGACGCCAGTACGCAACTGGTACTTAATTTATCGATCCCGAAAGGATGAAAGGCAAAGTCGACCTCGGCGGAATTTGAACTCAGAACGTAAAGACAGACGAAATACCGCTAAGCATTTCACCCGGCGTGCTAACGATTCTGCCAGCTCACCGCTTTTACTTTTCTACTCTAGGCACAAGGCCCGAAATTTTTGGAGAGGGCGCCAGTCGATTAGATCGACCCCAGAACGCAACTGGTACTTAATTTATCGACCCCGAAAGGATGACAGGCAAAGTCGACCTCGGCGGAATTTGAACTCAGAACGTAAACACAAGGCTCGAAATTTTGGTGATGGGGAACAGTCGATTAGATCGACCCCAGTACGCAACTGGTACTTAATTTATCGACCCCGAAAGGATGAAAGGCAAAGTCGACCTCAGTGGGATGTGAACTCAGAACCTAAAGACAGACGAAATATCGCTAAGCATTTCGCCCGGCGTGCTAACGATTCTTATTTTTTTATTGCCCACAAGGGGCTACACACAGAGGGGATGTTAAAAGGCTTACGTTGGATAAGCCTGTTAACATTTCCCTATTTACGTCAACCTAGTTAAGAAGTCAAGGCATATATTGTAAGCGTGTGGGAATCTGAGAATCTTCCCTCACGCGGAAACGATGTCTACGTTCTGTGTTCAAATTCCACCAAGGTCGACTTTGCCTTTCATCCTTTCGCGGTCGATAAATTAAGTACCAGTTACATGCTGGGGTCGATCTAATCGACTAGCCCTCTCCCAAAAAATTTCGGGTTTTGTGCCCAGAGTAGTAAAGAATATATTACATTTCCAAGGCGGCGAGCTGGCAGAAACGTTAGCACACCGGGCGAAATGCTTAACGGTATTTTGTCTGTCTTTACGTTCTGAGTTCAAATTCCGCCGAGGTCGACTTTGCCTTTCATCCTTTCGGGGTCAATAAATTAAGTACCAGTTGCATACTGGGTCGATCTAATCGACTAGTCCCCCACTCCTCAAAAATTTCGGGCCTTGTGCCTAGAATAGAACAGAATATTACTGGAGAGAACGTGTCACAGTAGTAGCCATCCTGCACTAGATGAATATATATGTTGGTTTGTTTACGTTCCCGTAACTTAGTAGTTCGGTACAATAACCCGATAGAATATGTACCAGACTTTAAAAAAGACAAGTACTAGAATTGATCTGTTGGCTAAAATTCTTCAAAAGCTTGTGCCCCAGCATGGCCGTAGTCCAATAACTGAAACAACTAAAAGACAAGTATAAAAAAAAGAAGCTCTTAATGTGAATATTTCATTAAAATAAGTTAAATGGATGACAATTAAAATTCTCAGATAAGATCAATTTTAAAATTCAAACACTGCTGGGATATTTTTTCAGCCACGTTTGGATTCCTTTTTTTTCTGATCTAGAAGAATATTTTTATATTATTATTTTTATTCTTTCATGCTGTGCACTCCACGTTCAAAATTACTTGCATTTACAAGAGCATAGGAATCTAAAAATTCCTATCTTTTTAAACTCATCAACTGGAAGCCCCTCACCGAAATGAAAGTACACATTTTCACTGAATGCGATAATTGATCAAGAATCCACATCAAACGAGAGGCCAGAAGCCTCTTACACTTTTTCACTCCAGTAAACATCATCACCAAGATATTGCAATCATATTTTGATTATTTTTGTTTTTGTCATTGTACAAAGTTTCTGCCGAATTCAAAGAAGTTTGTTGTTGATTCACTGCGCGCAACTGAAGCAGCATTGATTTAAAATAGCCATCTATCTATCAAATCTAAAGTATATACCATCTTTAAAAGATTTTATCTTGAATGAAAACGGTAGCATCTTGCCTCTCAACGGTGTATCTTTTATCTTTTATTTGTTTCAGTCATTTGACTGCAGCCATGCTGGGGCACTACCTTGAAGACCCTGGTCTCTTTTTCCGAACCGCTAAATTACGGGAACTTAAACAAACCAACAGCAGTTATCAAGCAATGATGGTGAACAAACGCAGCAAATACACACACCACACACACACACACACACATACGCGAGCACAATAAATATACGTGACGGGTTTCTTTCAGTTTCCGTCTACCAAATCCACTCACAAGGCTTTGATCGACCCGAAGCTATAGCAGAAGACACTTGCCCTAGATTCCATGCAGTGGGACTGAAGCCAGGACCATGTGGTTGGAAAGCAAACTTCTAACCACACAGCCTCACCCGCACCAAAGAAGACTAGTTTAATTAAACGATGCTTCAATTGCATACACTGGATTTACATTCTGCTCAACAATTATTTGCCATACCTCTAAACGTATTATTCACGGTTTTCTAAATAACCGAAGCGAAAATTTTCGTCTAGGAATCTGGCTGCGAGCATATGTCGGTGATAAAACCCAACAAGTTCAAAATGCATCAAGCGTTCCCGCTAGCCGTCGGTGGGACGATCTTTTTGTCTACCTCCGATATATATATATATATATATATATATATATATATATATATATATATATATATATATATATATATATATATATAAGCAATGTTAAATCTCTGAACGAGGTGTTAACAGTAACTGCACGATAAAGTGAGTGGCTGACCCCTAAGGGTGGATGTTACTGTTGCTTTTAGCCCCAGGAGAACATCTCCTCCAGCTGGCTTATCGACACATATCTGTGTCCTGTCTATTTTTGCAAAGGGAAGTTATCCTTCCCATCTTGATCTGCGATACGTACGGACCCGAGTTTCAGGGTTATTTCCCTTCTTCAGCGTACGATAATCGCCGACCTTTGATGAGAATGACAATCCCTTGGCAATATATAAGTCTTTTTCCAGTGAAGTTATTCACTGATATCGAAAAAGTGAAAACAAGCAATGTTAAATCTCTGAACGAGGTGTTAACAGTAACTGCACGATAAAGTTAACAGTTACTGTTAACACCTCGTTCAGAGATTTAACATTGCTTGTTTTCACTTTTTCGATATCAGTGAATAACTTCACTGGAAAAAGACTTATATATTGCCAAGGGATTGTCATTCTCATCAAAGGTCGGCGATTATCGTACGCTGAAGAAGGGAAATAACCCTGAAACTCGGGTCCGTACGTATCGCAGATCAAGATGGGAAGGATAACTTCCCTTGGCAAAAATTGACAGGACACAGATATGTGTCGATAAGCCAGCTGGAGGAGATGTTCTCCTGGGGCTAAAAGCAACAGTAACATCCACCCTTAGCGGTCAGCCACATTTAAATGGCAAATATACTTCACTTTATCGTGCAGTTACTGTTAACACCTCGTTCAGAGATTTAACATTGCTTGTTTTCACTTTTTCGATATCAGTGAATAACTTCACTGGAAAAAGACTTATATATTGCCAAGGGATTGTCATTCTCATCAAAGGTCGGCGATTATCGTACGCTGAAGAAGGGAAATAACCCTGAAACTCGGGTCCGTACGTATCGCAGATCAAGATGGGAAGGATAACTTCCCTTGGCAAAAATAGACAGGACACAGATATGTGTCGATAAGCCAGCTGGAGGAGATGTTCTGCTGGGGCTAAAAGCAACAGTAACACCCACCCTTAGGGGTCAGCCACATCTAAATGGCAAATATACTTCACTTTATCGTGCAGTTACTGTTAACACCTCGTTCAGAGATTTAACATTGCTTGTTTTCACTTTTTCGATATCAGTGAATAACTTCACTGGAAAAAGACTTATATATTGCCAAGGGATTGTCATTCTCATCAAAGGTCGGCGATTATCATACGCTGAAGAAGGGAAATAACCCTGAAACTCGGGTCCGTACGTATCGCAGATCAAGATGGGAAGGATAACTTCCCTTGGCAAAAATAGACAGGACACAGATATGTGTCGATAAGCCAGCTGGAGGAGATGTTCTCCTGGGGCTAAAAGCAACAGTAACACCCACCCTTAGGGGTCAGCCACATCTAAATGGCAAATATACTTCACTTTATCGTGCAGTTACTGTTAACACCTCGTTCAGAGATTTAACATTGCTTGTTTTCACTTTTTCGATATCAGTGAATAACTTCACTGGAAAAAGACTTATATATTGCCAAGGGATTGTCATTCTCATCAAAGGTCGGCGATTATCGTACGCTGAAGAAGGGAAATAACCCTGAAACTCGGGTCCGTACGTATCGCAGATCAAGATGGGAAGGATAACTTCCCTTGGCAAAAATTGACAGGACACAGATATGTGTCGATAAGCCAGCTGGAGGAGATGTTCTCCTGGGGCTAAAAGCAACAGTAACACCCACCCTTAGGGGTCAGCCACATCTAAATGGCAAATATACTTCACTTTATCGTGCAGTTACTGTTAACACCTCGTTCAGAGATTTAACATTGCTTGTTTTCACTTTTTCGATATCAGTGAATAACTTCACTGGAAAAAGACTTATATATTGCCAAGGGATTGTCATTCTCATCAAAGGTCGGCGATTATCGTACGCTGAAGAAGGGAAATAACCCTGAAACTCGGGTCCGTACGTATCGCAGATCAAGATGGGAAGGATAACTTCCCTTGGCAAAAATAGACAGGACACAGATATGTGTCGATAAGCCAGCTGGAGGAGATGTTCTCCTGGGGCTAAAAGCAACAGTAACATCCACCCTTAGGGGTCAGCCACATTTAAATGGCAAATATACTTCACTATATATATATATATATATATACATATATATATATATATATATATATATATATATATATATATATATATATATATATATATATATATACTTAATTCAATAATAGGATAAAAATCTTTTACAAGAATTGTATCAAGTAGCTAACGTGAAAAAACTATAATTTTCCCTGTGTGGAGGCGCGTGGCTTAGTGGTTAGGGTAAGATTGTGGTTTCGATTCCTGGACCGGGCGATGCGTTGTGTTCTTAAGCAAAACACTTCATTTCACGTTGCTCCAGTTCACTCAGCTGCCAAAAATGAGTAACGCTGCGATGGACTGGCGTCCCGTCCAGCTGGGGAACACATACGCCATTGAAACCGGGAAACCGGGCCCATGAGCCTGGCTAGGCTTTAAAAGGGCGCATTTATTTTTTTATTTATATTTTCCCTGTATAACTCGCGTTCCAACTGATATTAACATTACCATTTTCTAAAGTTAAGTTTGTGTTTTATGCAAAAACTTGTGCAAAATATCGGGAAATGTAGTGATAATAGTCACCACATTTCCCGATATTTTCACGAACTGCCGACTTCAGAATATCAATAAACACAACCTTTTGAATGATTTTATTTTGGTGTCTGTATATGACATACAATATTCTAATGTTTGGAACGGTAACACCAATGGGTCCGTCACTAATCAACATATGCAAAGCAGATTTCTTCAACTTATTCATTACTTAACATCGACGTAGTCAAAGAATTCAAAAGCACAGTTCTCGATGTACCACTTTTCAGAAATATTTACATATTTACTCAAGTGTGAATTAATTTCTAAGATAAAATGCACTGGTGTGTTAAATTTAACTGCTGGAATAACTTTCAACCATAGCAGCACCAGACTTCTTTTGGCGCCTGTTACCTCTACAGACCAATCAGTAGTTAGGGAAGTACATTTGTCTCAGGGATTTCTGGTTTTAACAAAAAGAAATCAACAATAGAATAGCCTCGACTCTACACTGGTCCCTTTTCCAATATCAATATAAAGTTATTCAATCGCATTGAATACTGAGGTTGACAGTATTGACCAAGCCCGTCCCCTCAAAGATTTCTAGCCTTGTGACAAATACAGTAATCCCTCGACTATCATGGGTGTTACGTTCCAAAAACCCCTGTGATAGATGAAAATCTGCGAAGTACAAACAGTACTGTACTGTATATTTAAAAAAAATATTTTTATAATATATATATATATATATATATATACATATATGTATATATATATATATATATATGTATATATATATATGTATATATATATATATATGTATATATATATATATATATATATATATATATATATATCTATATATATATATATCTATATATATATATATCTATATATATATATATATATATATATATATATATATATATATATATATATATATATATATATATATATATATATATATATATATATATATATATATATATATATATATATATATATATATATATATATATATATATATATATATATATATATATATATATATATATATATATATATATATATATATATATATATATATATATATATATATATATATATATATATATATATGGAGGCGCAATGGCCCAGTGGTTAGGGCAGCGGACTCGCGGTCATAGGATCGCGGTTTCGATTCCCAGACCGGGAGTTGTGAGTGTTTATTGAGCGAAAACACCTAAAGCTCCACGAAGCTCCGGCAGGGGATGGTGGCGAACCCTGCTGTACTCTTCCACCACAACTTTCTCTCACTCTTACTTCCTGTTTCTGTTGTGCCTGTATTTCAAAGGGTCAGCCTTGTCACACTGTCACGCTGAATATCCCTGAGAACTACGTTAAGGGTACACGTGTCTGTGGAGTGCTCAGCCACTTGCACGTTAATTTCATGAGCAGGCTGTTCCGTTGATCGGATCAACTGGAACCCTCGACGTCGTAAGCGACGGAGTGCCAACAACATATCTATTTATTATAAATGCAAAACACCAGCACGCACTCACCTCCCGAGTTTCGTTTTCCATACAGCATGTGCAATTCTTTGTTTACTCATCCACGGCACACTACGTATTTTCTTGTAATATATTTTAATTAATGTGTTATACAGTGCAGTACTGTACTGTCTTTTTATTTATTAATTTATTAATTTTTAGGCGTGAAAATGCTTATTTTACCACAGAAATAGTTAAAGTCTAAAAAATATAAATACCTATCGGCTGCAGAAACCCGTGATATACTGAGGAGTCTGTGATATAAATTTACATGTATTAGCCAGAAAAATCCGCGATGTACGGAGGGTGCGATAGGTGAACCGCGATATGGCGAGTGATTACTGTATATATTTATAGTTTTGAAATAACTAGAAGTTATTTTAATCACACGAGACTTAAAAAGTAAGTCACTAATTTTCTATTTTTAAAGAAATTTCTTTTTAAGTTTGATATTCGTTGTTTTTGTTTTTCTTTTTGTCCTAACGAAAGACAAAAAGATATTTTTCCGATTTTTTGCGCGATTTCATTAAAAAGTAAAAGCTAACTTTATAGAATTTTTTTGCGACAGAAATTCGAATCTTTCTAACGATTCTATTATCTTTTGTCTTTTCTCTTTTACTCGTTTCAGTAAAAGAGAAAAGACAAAATATAATAGAATCGTTTCCAGCCGCATAAATCGACTCCGGCATTTATATTTCTCTTCTGAAGTCTGGTACTTTTTTCCATCTGACCCTTTTGCCGAACCACTAGGTTATAGTGAAGTGAACAAAAGAACACCGGTTGTCAAGAGTTGAGTGACTGATAGAGAGACAAAAATACGCGCGCGGACTGAGTCCGGAACCGGGGGGGGGGAGGTCCAGTCCATGGCCGCCCCCCAGTGCTGCGATGTTAGTGCATGGAAGGTGGGAGCTCGAAATACGCGCAACATTTATGTGTGTTTGTATGTGTGTGTTAAATAAAATGAGACAGCAAAACCAAGACTGTGGAATTTTCAGGACATTTATAAAGAAAAAGACACACACACACAAACACACACACACACACACACACACACACACACACACACACACACACACACACACACACGACGGGTTTCCACACGGATTCTATCTACCAAATCCACTCACGAGGTATTGATATGTCTTCTACTATAACCACGGGCTGACCAAAGCCTTGTGAGTGGATTTGGTAGACGCTAACTGAAAAAAGCTCGTCGTGTATATATATAAATATATATGTGTGTGTGTGTGTGGTGTATGTCTTTGTGCTTGTCCCCACCACTGTCTTTTGTCTTTACCAAACAATGGTTTCACATGGTAAAACCGGTATAGTTCGTATTACTGGTATTCTTTACTGGTGAAGGCGCGTGGCTTAGTAATTCGGACGTTGCGCTCATGATCATAAATTCGTGATTTCGATTCCCAGACCAAGCGCTGTGTTGTGTTCTTAAGGACCAAGGGCTTATATGAATGATCTTTTCTGTACTAATAATTACGTTTCATTAAGTGATCACAGCCTAATTAGCGAGGTCAAATATTATTACTGGACAAACTAAGGCGGTGAGCTGGCGCAATCGTTAGGACACTGGACGAAATGCTTAACAGTTTTTCGCTCGTTGCTACGTTTTGAGTTCAAATTCCGCCGAGGTCGACTTTGCCTTTCATCCTATCGGGGTCGATTAAATAAGTACCAGTTACGCACTGGGGTCGATATAATCGACTTAATCCGTTTGTCTTTTATCCTTTCGGGGTCGATAAATTAAGTGCTAGTTGTACACTAGGGTCGATGTAATCGACTCATCCCCACCTCCCCCAAGCTGCCCTTGTGGCAAAAAATTTGAAATAATTATTGCTGGACAAACTGAAATTAGCTATCCTTTAATTTCGCTATGAAAATCACAAGCTTTCGGAAATTATAATATTGTCAGGCGGAGTTTCGTATTGATCTGCGATCATTTCAACATCTGACGTGTGGTATGCTTGTGTAGCAGTGCAGTCAATGTCGATTTGATCGAGGAAGTGAGCTAATTTACTTCACAAACATTTGATCACTATAAACGAATCCTCTGTACTGGTTGTTCAACTAGAAATTGCGGAACCCACATCTGTCGTTTATCATAGAAGATTCTCGCTCCACTAGTAATTCAATGCAATTATATATTACTGGTATATTACAGGTACTCATTTCAAATGTAGTAAAGTGAGACTAAGCTCTAGCAAGGGCCCTCTACGTGATTCTCCCAACTATTTCTGGTAGAGATAGTTGTCAAGTTTCCCTCAAATCATGCACTACGATATTAAAATTTAAAAAAAAGGGAAAGAAACATATTCTTTTTTACTCTAGGCACAAGGCCCGAAATTTTGGGGGAAGCGGGCCAGTCGATCAGATCGACTCCAGTATGCAATTGGTACTTAATTTATGGACCCCGAAAGGATGAAAGGCAAAGTCGACCTCGGCGGAATTTGAACTCAGAACGCAAAGACAGACGAAATACTGCTAAGCATTTCGCCCGGCGTGCTAACGCTTCTGCCAGCTCACTGCCTTCGTCGTACTAACGTTTCTTATTTCTTTATTGCCCACAAGGAGCTACACACAGAGGAGACAAACAAGGACAGACAAAGGGATTACGTCGACCTCAGTGCGTAACTGGTACTTAATTAATCAACCTCGAAAAGATGAAAGGCAAAGTCGACCTCGGCGGAATTTGAACTCAGAACGTAAAGACACGAAATGCCGCTAAGCATTTCGCCCGGCGTGCTAACGTTTCTTATTTCTTTATTGCCCACAAGGGGCTACACACAGAGGAGACAAACTAGGACAGACAAAGAGGATTACGTCGACCGCAGTGCGTAACTGGTACTTAATTAATCAACCTCGAAAGGATGAAAGGCAAAGTCGACATCGGTGGAATTTGAACTCGGAACGTAAAGACACACGAAATGCCGCCAAGCATTTCGCCCGGCGTGCTAACGGTTCTGCTAGCTCGCCGCATTTATTCTTTTCTACTCGAGGCACAAGGCCCGAAATGTTTGGGGAGTGGGGGACCAGTCGATTAGATCGACCCCAGTATGCAACTGGTACTTAATTTATCGACCCCGAAAGGATGAAAGGCAAAGTCGACCTAGCGTTTCTGCTAGCCTGCTGCCTTAAGGAAGGAAACGTATTGGACAATCCAGTTCCAGATATTCAATGTTTGAAACGGAACGTGATGGTCACAGCTAGAATGTCTTTCATCTAAGGCAGCGGTTCCCAACCGGGGTCTATATGACCTTTGGGGTCCATATAAGATTTTGTTGCTAAAATTTGTGTACAATTAAATTGGATATGCTTCTACAATGCACAAAATATTTCGACAATTTTTTTTATACAATTCTTAATATTTCATTGTATGAATATAATAGGATTTTTTTAAACATTGAATGGCTGCGAAGGTCCAGTAGAGTAAAATAGGAAACAAATGGTCCGTAGGCAAAAAAACCGGTTGAGAATCACTGATCTAAGGTATATTGAACCAGGCTTTGTCTTGGGGTTAAACAGAAACAACTTGGAATCTCTTGGTTTCAGTATCGTCTGCGCTGTCTGCTGACAAGGGATTTATTTTTCTAATCAAATAACGAGTGTGGAGGCACAAGGCATAGTGGTTAGAGCAACGGACTCGCGGTCGGAGGATCGCGGGTCCGAATCTCAGACCGGGCGATATGTGTGTTTATGACGGAAACACCTAAACTTCACGCGGCTCCGACAGAAGGTAATGGCGAACTTCTGCTGACTCTTTCGCCACAACTTTCTCTCATTCTTTCCTCCTGCATTTAGCAGCTCACCTGCGACAGACCGGCGTTCCGTCCGGGTGGGGAACCTATACGCCAATGAAACCAGGAAACCGGTCCTTATGAGCCAGACATGGCTCGAGAAGGCACAAACAACAATCAAATGATGTTTCCAGAATTTCCTACAATAACAGCGACTTATAAAAATCCCATGAATACGACCTAACTGGAGAGACCTATCTAGTCGTTCCACTTGCTAGAAATAGCAACCATATCTCCATAAAATCACATTCTACTATGGTGAATGTCTAAGCTGAAAAATTATGTTGCATTATGTTATTCTAGTTACTTTATAACTGGAAAATTAAGGGATTTTTTATGGTCGGGATACTTTTGATCACAGGTCTGCTGAGTCAGAACTAACCCGAGGACTAAACAATAACAATTACAGTAACAACTACTACAACAACAACAACCATTAAGAGATTAATTGTTGAGTGCCTTTTATTTTCTCTGTCTCTAAACTGCATAACGCAACACCGCCATATTGTCACTTATGGAAAACAATAACAACAAAATCGTATTTTGGGTTTTAAACTATTATAAGACGTCTTCGTTTTAGCAACAATGAGTCGTCTGATAAATAGCTTATAGTCAGAAACTTAAAATGACGATAGAGAAGCTGCTAAAAATATTACATCAAATAACATTTACGAATTGTAGCCATGAGCTTTTTGTTGCCTTTAACTTTTAATATTTCGTACCGCTTTTCTAATATCATTATGTTGAAATGTTTCAGTTCAAACACGCTTCAATAAGCGCGTAATACGATTATCTCTCTGAACTCTTCTCACATTGTGTAAACTAATGAATTTGTTGAATCGGAAACATAATATACAACCGGAAACATAATATATTTTCTGGAAGAACTATAAAATTTCAAATGGTTTTGTTATATTATTACTATCGATATCTTTGTCTAAAAGTCATCAGCAATATTGTTCCTCCAGTATTAACTGATTGCGTGTATGTTTATCAGTGTTTATTATTAATTACTTAAACATTTCTTATCGGAAATAGCAAATCAGATCGTTCGACAAAAACACGGACCAGATATGAATGTGCTCCTCATGTTATTATGGTGAGCTTCGTTGAATAAGAGATTGGTCATCGATGGATCGATTCTCAAACATAGACTGCTTCAATATATAATTGACTTCGTTCACGCCAGTCATACCACTGGGAAAGAACTGAACACAATATCACTGTACGCAGTTCTCATGAAATGCAGGAACTTTACACTTGTTCCAAGAGAAATTTGTTGCTTTCAGTATTAGAACTGATGTATCTGCTGTGGATTTCCGATTTCCGATTATTTAATAAAGGTTCCTTCCTGTATACATTTATAACTGAACTAATAATAACTGACTTATTAAGAATTAGCACCAAGATATTAATCAAGTAAAGATTATCATAGTTTATTAGTTCAGGTAATGGCTGAGCAAATTACCCAGAGGCACCATCCACATAAAAAATACCAGTGTAACTGTGAGCTATAATTTTTCCGAGTCAAACATGGGTCAGAGCTGATTAGAGAAGAAAAACTGTTTGTCTAGCCAGACCTAATTTAGTTAGAGAAAACATAAATACGCAGGAGTGACTGTGTGGAGGCGCAGAAGTGGCTGTGTGGTAAGAAGCTCGCTTCCTAACCACATGGTTCCGGGTTCAGTCCCACTGCGCGGCACTTTGGGCAAGCGTCTTCTACTGTAGCCTCGGGCCTTGTGAATGGATTTGGTAGACGAAGACAGGTGTATGAACAACAAGCAAGTGTATCAGTTTGACGCTCGGGAAAAATGAAAAAGTCTTTTACGTTTCGAGCCTACGCTCTTCAAGAGAGGAAATAAACAGAGAGAGAAAGAAAAAAACTTGCAATCCATACACACGCGCCTGCGCGCGCATATATATTGTTGTATACACGGTGAGCAAGCAACATTGTAAACTATGACTTGCATATATATTCTTAATATATTCCAGCAGACTCAAACGCAAATATGCTAATCGCAGTTGTGTTTGTCACAGGAGAACTTCTCTCTTACGATGACTATGTGTTTTAACACCCTCGATTCATTTCCACAAGGTATTCAGAGACACCGGCATTTCGACGTGCTATGCCTCATCAGTCAGAAGTGCTCGTATACAAATTAGCTGAATGTGCTATCAACACATGGTCGACGTAAAAGGGAAGCTGTCCCTGTGAAGAATGCACCATCGATTAGCATACTTACGTTCGAATCTGCTGGAATGCATTAAGAATAAATATGAAAGTCATCGTGTATGTATGTGTGCGTATGTGTGTGTATGCATATATGTACATATGTATGTAAGTATGTATGTATGTATGTATGTATGTATCTATCTATCTATTTATTTACCTATCTATCTTTCTATCTCTCTCTCTCCCTTTGTGTATATACATACATAAATATATATATATATATATATATATATATATATATATATATATAACTTTTTATCAAGAATAGTATTGATAGGACCTTCAAGATTTCCACTACCTAAGCGATCATCGAATTGTTTGATGATGGTTTACCTGGCCGAAGCTTCGAAGTCACTGTCAATACTATTCTTGCTAGATGATAATAAATTTGTACTCTACCAAATATATTGAGCCTTCAGTTTAATGTAATCTTTTTTTATAACATAAAAACAAACATTAAATATTATGTAATATAAAACGATATAATACAATGTAATATATTATCGTGGTGGCCATTTAAAATATTTGTAACAGTTATACATTCAGTTTTATTTATTTCCTGATAGCATTGTATATAATCGATTCTGAATTTGTTTTGCAAGAATTTTGATGTGAAACTGTGTGTTGAAACCACCGTTGATACATTTCTTAATGTATATCCATTGGGAAAGCAACAGATTAAGTGCAGCGATAAATATTTTGGGGGGACATAAACAAGAATAAACTGCTTTGGAAAAAGAAGGAGAAGTGAAATATAGACAAGCATCAACCGGTAAGTGTATTTACAAGATTTATCAATTTTGACCCTTCCAAATTATAACAACATTGTGTACTATGATGTGAGAGCAGTTTATGTGTAAATTTACAATCTGCTCAGTGACACCAGACACAGCTTAACGGCATATACGTATGCATGTATATGTGCATATATAATTCATATATATATATATATGTGTGTGTGTGTATATATATATATATATATATATATATATATATATATATATATATATAGATAAATAGATAGATAGATAGATAGATAGATAGATAGATAGATAGATAGATAGATAGATAGATAGATAGATAGATAAATAGATAGATAGGGTGATAAATTGAATATTAATTCAATTTAAAACCAAGTGGCCTAGCATATAAAAAATCTGAAAATTCAGAAAAAATTGTATTACACGTGTATAAGAGATGACCACTAGGTGAACATCCAATATGCTAGAAATAGGTCATCAACGACCCAACCACAAAGAAAGATAATGTTCTCCAGAAATAATGTTTCTGGGGAACATTATTTTTCTTTGTGCTTGGGTCGTTGATGACCTCTTTCTAGCATATTGGATGTCCACCTAGTGGTCATCCCTTATACACGTGTAATATATATATATATATATATATATATATATATATATATATATAAGGAGTAAAGACCCCATGACTGACCATGGGATTGCACGTAAAAAGTTCCCCTCCGAGGCACGAGTCCGGGCAAGGTTGTTTATGGAAGACCAGCAGTCGCCCATGCATACCAGCCTCCTCTCTCCATGCCACGATGTTACCCAAGGGAAAGGCAAAGGCCGATACAGCTTGGCACCAGTGATGTTGCAACTCGTTCCTACAGCTGAGTGAACTGGAGCAATGTGAAATAGTGTCTTGCTCACGAACACAACACACAGCCCTGTCTGGGAATCGAACTCACTACCTCATACTATATATATAATATAGAGTAAACAAGAGAGACAGAAACAGGCAGAAACAAGGAAAATGCCCCTTGTATTTGAATACTATGCAAATATTCTTTAAAAAAAAACTTTTCTCTTAATTTTTCCCAAATTTAATTGTTTTCCATTCTTACAGTTAAAAGTCTCAATGACTGAAACCGGTACTGAAATGTTTTTTATAAAATTATTTTAGCATTTCTACCTTGACTTTTTTTCCATATATATATATATATATATATATATATGTAAGTATGTATATGTATGTATGTATGTATGTATGTATGTATGTATGTATATATATATATATATATATATATATATATATATATATAGTTCAAAAAAACAATAACAAAAAAACAAAAAAACAACAAAGTGAGGACGTGATATGGATAGTATTATTGGACGCTCAGGAAAGGAAAGAGAGAGTGTATGACGTTTCGGGCGTAGCCCTTCGTCGGAAAGATGGAAAGTTCGGAGAATGGAAGAACGGAGAAAGAGGAAAATGGTACCGATGCCCACGATATATATATATATATATCATTGGTTCGTCTTGACAGATGATAGCCGTCCCATCAACCCACAGACCACACCCCATCACACAGCGCAACCCCCCCCCCATTGATGAACCCTCAGATGATTTTTAAGACCAGCTGCTGTCTGACAGGGTTTAAAACATTAGTGACAGATATTGTTCAAGTTTCTTCTATAACTTTGCCCTTTGGAATCTGATTCTGTAGGAATGTTTTTGTGAACTAGCATATGCCTTTTAAGTCCAGATATTATCTTACAAGTTTTTTAACATATGACACAAGTCGTAAGAGGCGGTCGGAGTTCAAGATTATTACCTACCTGGGCATTACCATTTTCATGTGACTTCATATGATTCTTCAGTTCTAATTGTTCCTTTCTGACAGGCCCTTTTAACCTCAGAATACTGAATCATCTTTTACTCCCAGGCGTTGCAATGAGTCCTAACGGCACCTCTTCACTTGTTCCGATCCAGAACATCAATTTCCCAATCACTTTTGTTCATATCTTCTTTTATTCAGGTTTTCCTGCATACAGTCTTTATACCTTTTCCTCGGTGAA